>NW_023602331.1:0-13301 GCF_014898055.3 Talpa occidentalis | reverse complement strand
GATCCAGTCATCTATTTTGGGCATTTGGGTTGTTTCAAAGCTTAGCTATTGTAAACAGTGCTGCTATAAACATAGGAGTGCAGGTCTCTTTGGAATTGATGTTTCTGTGTCCTTGTGGAATACCTAGAGTGGAATTGCTGGATCATATGGAAGCTCTATGTTAGTAGGTCCAGAAATCTCCACACAGCTCTCCATAGTGGTTGGACCAGTTGCACTCCCACCAACAGTGCACAAGAGTTCCTTTTCTCCACATCCTCGCCAACATTGTTGTTGCTAGTTTTTTTAATATGTGCCATTCTCACTGGTGTGAGATGGTATCTCATGGTTAGTTTTGATTTGCATTTCCTGATACAAGTGATGTTGAACATTTTTTCATATGTCTGTTGGCCATTTGCATTTCCTCTTCAGAGAAGTTTCTTTTTAGCTCTCTGCCCATTTTTTGACTGGATTATTTTCTTGTTGTTGCGACTCTCATCAGCTCTTTGCAGATTTTTGTGATCAGTCCTTTATCATAGTGTTGGGTGCAAAAATGTTCTCCCAGTTGGTGGGGTTTCTCTTGTTTTTGTTATTGTCTCTTTGCTGTGCAGAAGCTCTTTAATTTGATGTAGTCCCAGCTGTTTATCTTTCTCTTCACTATCACTGCTTTGGGTGATGTGTCTGTAAAGATGTCTTTGATGTGCAAATCCGTAGTGTTCGCCTATATTCCTTCTATGTATTTTATGGTTCAGGTCTTATGTCTAGTTCTTTAATCCATTTTGAGTTGATTTTTGTGTATGGTGTGAGTAGTATGGTCAAGCTTCATTCTTTTGCATGTAGCGACCCAGTTTTCCCAACACCATTTATTGAACAAACTTTCTTTGCTCCAATGCATAGTTTTGCTCCTTTGTCAAAGATATTGACCATAAATCTGTGGTTTATTTCTGGATTTTCTATTCGATTCCATTGGTCTGTATGTCTGTTCTTGTTCCAATACCATGCAGTTTTGATGATTATGGCTTTGTAGTATAGTTGAAGTCTGGGAGTGTGATGCCTCCATTTCTTCTTTTTTTTTCAGTAGAGCTTTGGCTATTCGGGGTTTTTGGTGATTCCATATGAATTTCATCAATAATTGTTCTATTCTTTGAAGAATGCCATTGAGATTTTGATTGGAATAGCATTGAATCTGTATATTGCTTTTGGTAGATGGCCATTTAATAATTTATTCTTCCAATCCATGAGCAGGGGATGTCTTCCATTTCTTTGTGTCTTCTTCTATTTCTTTAAACAGTGTTTATAGTTTTCTTTGTATAGGTCCTTTACCTCTTTTGTTAGATTTATTCCAAATATTTGATTTTTTTTGTTTCGATAATAAAAGGGGTGGGGTTTTTTTGATTTCTTTTTCTTCAGATTTATTGTTTGTGTATAGGAAGGCTACTGACTTTTGCGTGTTGATTTTGTATCCTGCACTTTACTGAATGATTTGATGAGTTGAATTAGTTTTTCTGTGGAGATTTTGGGTTCTCTATGTATATTATCATATCATCTGCAAATAGTGATAGTTTGACTTGCTCTTTTCCTATTTGGATTCCTTGGATGTCTTTCTCTTGTCTATTGCTCTGGCTAGGACTTCCAGTATTATATGGAAAGCAGTGGTGAGAGTGGAACATCCTTGTCTTGTTCCAGATCTTAATGGAATTGCTTTCAGCTTTTCACCCATTGAGAATGATACTGGCTGTTGGCTTGTCATAGATGGCCTTTATGATGTTGAGGTATGTTCCTTGTATCCCAAGAATTTCAAGGGCTTTTATCATGAATGGGTGTTGCACTTTGTCGAAAGCTTCTCAGCATCTATTGATATTATCATATGGTTTTTATATTTCTTTTTGTTGATGTGTTGGATAACGTTGATGATTTTCGGATGTTAACCATCTTTGTGCCCCTGAATGAATCCAACTTGGTCGTGGTGAATTATCTTATGGATACATTGTTGGATTCTGATAGCTAAAATTTTATTGAGGATTTTTGCATCAGTGTTCATTAGGGAGATTGGCCTATAGTTTTCCTTTTGTGTTGTCCTTATTCGTTTTGGTATAGTGTAATATTGGCTTCATAGAACGTGTTTGGTATTGTCCCTTCCTTCTCAAATTTTGGAAGAGTTTGTGAAGGATAGGCACTAATTCGTCTCTGAATGTTGGTAGAATTCATTTGTAAATCCATCAGGTCCTGGGCTTTTGTTTTTGGGGAGGTTTTAATTACCATTCAATTTCGCTGCTTGTAATGGTCTGTTTAGGTGTTCTATTCTTCTTTATCTAGCTTTGGGTGATTGTAGAGTTGTAGAATTTGTCCATTCCTCTAGATTGTTGAACTTGTTTCCAATACAACTGTTCATAGTAGTTACTGATTATTCTTTTGATTTCTGCTGTGTCCGTTGTGATTTCTCTCTTTCATTGATGATTCTGTGTATTTGTGCTTTCTCCCTTTTTTTCCTTTGTAGCCTGGCTAGGGGTTTGTCTATTTTATTTATTTTTTCAAAAACCAGCTCTTGGTTTCATTGATCTTTTGGATGTTTTTTTAGTTTCAATTTCATTTATTTCTGCTTTGTTTTTATTATTTCTTTTTTCTTACTGGTTCTGGGTTTTTTTGTTGTTCTTTTTCTAGATCTTTGAGCTTCGAGATTAGGTTGTTTCTTTGAGTTCTTTCTTGTTTTTTGATGTGAGCTTCTATTGCTATATATTTTCCTCTATTACTGCTTTTGCTGCATCCCATAATTTAGGTATATTGGTGTCCTCCTTGTCATTCAATTCAAAGAATTTTTTTAATTTCTTCTTATATCTCTCGTTAGTCAGTGGTCTTCCAGTAGTGTGGCTTTTAATCTCCAATGAGGTAGGATAGTTCCTTGCCTTCTTTATATTTATTTCTAGTTTGATGCCTTCGTGGTCAGAAAAGATGGGTTGGTATGATTTCAATCTTGGTGTATCTGTTGATGTTTGTCTTGTGCCCCAGTATGTGATCGATCCTGGAGAATGATCCGTGTGCGCTTGAGAAAAATGTGTACTCCGTTTTTTTGGGGTTTAGTGTTCTATAAGATTGTCTGTTAAGCCCAAATGCTCTAGGTCCTTATTTAGAGCTTTAAGTTTCTTTACTTATTTTTGTCTTGTTGATCTATCCATTGTTGATAGTGGCTGTGTTGAAGTCTCCCACTACATATGTTTTTTCTCTGATGTCTGTTTTCAGAGAGGACAACAGTTGTCTGATATATTTTGGTGCTCTTTCGTTTGGTGAGTATATGTTAATGAGGTTATTTCTTCTTGAAGTATTGTCCCCTTAATCATAATGTATGACCATTGGGTCTCTTTTTTATTTTTGAGTTTGAAGTCTGTTTTATCTGATATAAGTATAGCTGTTCCTGCTTTTTTTTTTGGCCATTTGCTTGTAGGATTGTTTTCCATCCTTTGACTTTGAGCCTATTTTTATCTTTTGTAGCTAAATGTGTTTCCTGGAGACAGCAAAGGTTGGTTTTGTTCTTAATCCAGGCTGCAACTCTGTGTCTTTTTATTGAAGAGTTTAGTCCATTTACATTTAGAGTTAATATTGATATGTTTAGCATCTGTATTTGCCATTATGTTTGTCTTTCCTTTGATTTTATTTATTTATTCTTTTAATAACTTTTTTTTCTGGTCTTCTTTCGTTGTTATTCGTCCCTCTGAGGTTCTGGCTTTAGGATCTCTGTAGTATTTTTTGGAGTGGGGTTTAGTCGCAATGAAATTCCGGAGTTTTCTCTTTGTCTGGGAAGGTCCATATTCTTTCTTCATGGAGGAAGAGAGCTTTGCGGGATAGAGTATTCTTGGTTGGCATCTGTTTTCTTGGAGTCTGTTGACTATGTCCCTCCACTCTCTCCTTGCCCGTAGTGTTTCTTCAGAGAAGTCTGATGTCAGCCTGATTGGTTTTCCTTTGAATGTTATCTTCTTCCCTCTTGTCAGCTTCATTATTTTTTCCTTGTCCTGGATTCTTGGAGCTTTACTATTATGTGTCTTGCTGTTGTTTTTCCTTTCGTCGTGGAAGTTTGGTGTCCTTCTTGCTTCTTGTATATCAATTTTCAGCTCCTTCTTCTCATTTGGGAAGTTCTCTTCAATTTATCCATGAATATTTTCTCTGTTCCACATCTCTCTCCTCTCCTTCTGGAATTCCTATAACTCTTATATTTCCTTTCCTCATGGAGTCAGATAGTTCCCGAAGTCTTTCTTCATTCTTTTTCCTTCGTACTCTTCTTTTCCTTTTCTGTTTTGGTTCTTTTATTTCTGTGTCTTCAAGATTACTTATTCGTTCTTCCATTTCATCTATTCTGCTTTCATTGCTTTCCCAGAGTTCTTAGTTCCTCCATTAATTCTTTGATCTCCTGCATTTCTCTTACTTCCCTCTTTAGGGACTCAATTTCCTTCTTCTGATCTATCACTTTTTTAATCATGGCAATTTTAAATTCTCTTTCTGGAAGGCTCAGAAGTTCTTCCAAGTTGCTGTCGTTGCAATCTGGGAGTGGTTTTCTTTTTGTGGTGTGCTTCTTCCTGAGAGTTTTTAGGTTGCGTGTGGTCTTCTACTCCCTACTGTCTGTTTTCTAATTGTCGTATGCGTTGGGACACTGTGTTGCTCGGACTGACTGACATCTTGGGTGAACTTCTCCGTCCCCTCTGGCTCTTCCAGGAGCCATCTCTGTCTTCTGGGGGAGCTTTCTGCTGGTTTTAGGCAGTTTTTACTGAAGAAATGTCCCTGTTCTCAAATGGCGAAGCGGGATGCAGTCCCTGCGCCTCCGGTTTCAGGCACACTCTTCTGCGCCCGGTCTGCCCGGACGTGGGTGCCTGCTCCCTCTGGGCTCAGACTGCTGGTCGGAGGGGCCTGCGTGAATAACTTCCCGGCTGGCCACTGGGTCCTCCAGAAACCTTCGGCAGCCGGGCTGTGTGCGCGTCTCCCGGGTCTTTGTTCTTCTCTAATGGCGCCCGGAGCCGTTCGCTCACCGCCGCGGCGGATCCTGCAGGGTTCGCCTCAGCTCCCGTTCACGGGGTGTGGTGGCTGCAATAGTTCCTTTCCGCTCACAGTCCCGCTTGCTGCGTCGTTTGTTCTTGTGGTTGTTTTGTTTGTTGTTTCTCCTCTCTGCTGGTCGGAGAGTGCCGCCTCTGTGGGCGGGGAGGGGAGCAGGGTTCTGCGCTTCCCTCCCTTCTAGTCCTCTTTTATGGCCACTTTCTTCTTCGGGGCAGTTCGCTGGCGTCACCCGTTTATCTTCCGTGTCCCAGTTCTCACTGGAACTGCCCGCTTTTCTCCCATTCACTTTTTTTAATGGAGATCTTACTCGCAGCGTCTCCTCGCCACCCTGTTGCTCCGCCCCCTTCTGTGATACTTTTAGTGACTGAATTCCCTTCAGCTTCTTGGGCTTACTTGAGACATCATGACATGGAAAGAGAAATGGCAACAGGGGAGAAGATGAAATGTTTGTGGAAACAGGATCATTTGTGACCCTGTTGTGGAATGAGGAAACAACGAAGACAGAGGTGGACACTGAGGAGGTCAGAGTGAATGCTGATTGTGGAATCCGGTTATTGGTATTGACACATGGAGCCTGTTAATGAGCCTTCTTATCTCACAGTTGCGCTTTAGATTTCTTAATGGTCTGGTCATAAAGAGATTGCAGTGGGAACTGGTGGGAAAACAAAAAGTCTGGATTCTTAAAATGTTTTTTTTAATATGCTGTTCTTCAGGAAAGTAGCCACTCATCATGGTGATGTCATCTGACCTCTGGAAAGCCAGTCATGTGTGGAGGAATAGGCCTGGTCTTTTTCCTTTTTTCTCTGGCATTTTTTCATGGTTGTATCTAACTATGCAAGACATAGGGTCATCTGTGCTCAACTGCAAGTTCTCATTTTGTTAACTTGGAACATGAAAAGATTTACTTCTGTATGCCTTTTCCACATCTGGGAGGATTTGGATTCCAGAAACTCCCGTAGAGGTAATTTGGTGGAAGAGGGAGCCAGATAACGGAAAGACACAAGTGTATAAGAAACAGCTGACAGAGTGGACTGGCTGCCCAGAGCTGTGACTGACATAGAATGATAAAGAAGGGAGAGTTCCTTCTCCCCCACACAATCCTCTTCCCCCCACAATCATGGAAGGGTTTCACTCCTGGTAGCATCCGGTTGTCAAACCAAAGTCAATAGTTGAGCATCTCCAGCTGTCTTTTCCATCAATTTATATCCTTTTTTTTTTTTTAAGGTTTATTTATACAAGCACTGGGGCACAGGCCAGAGGCGCTGGAGGATGAGAGGATTCACCAGAGACAGAGCAGGGAGCAGAACAGGCAGACAGACCGAAAGCACTGCTGAGGGGAGCAGCGGGTGAGACAGGAGAGGTCTGCCATGCCATGTGGGTATCTCCCTGGCCAGCTGGGAATTGAACCAGTGCTGCTCTCAACCCGCTGTGCCACCGGGGAGGCCCAACCTATATCCCTTTAAAGATATTAGTGAGTTTTCTGTTACTTGAAGCTAAAAGCCTAACTGTTGGAAGATTAGAAAGCTCATCTTAACAGATTCATAGTATCCTAACTTCATTATTTTCCCACTGATGCCTGTTATGGAATTTATAACAGTTGCGAGTAGCTATGTTTCGGCTTTGTCTTGTCCTCTCATGCATTTCCACGTCCTGCTTCACTAATCATCATAATTTTAATTGATTTTCATATCGTAGGCTGTTTTAGCTATTGGAAATTATTTCTTAGTGTTGGATGAAAAGAGAGCAAAGATTTGGGGGAACATCAGGGAAAATCATCTTTGTGTCCATCGTTTTCATAGCCTCAGTAATGCTTGGGTTGAAGGCCATCATATGAATCCTTATTTTATCTTAACACACACTTGTGAAGTGTCAGCAAGAGTTCTAACCATTTTAGAGGAGGAAAATGGACTCCAGCTGTAAAGATTCTTTTGTAAAATTTCATAGGGGAATAGTAAAAGTTTTGTGTTATATTAGGAACCCTCAAACGTTTTCTTATACTTTTAAGTTCTTATCAGGTAACTGAAGCCCTGGGCTTATTTTGCCTGGATTTTTAAATACCCTAGGATGTGGACTGTTAAATTCTTATAGAAATTCACATGTTTAATCTATTTAATTCATCTTTTACCATGTAGTTGTATGTCCTCCCTCCTTCCCGCCCTACCTCCTTTCTTCATTTTTAAATTATTTAACTCATTAATTTTAAAATTGCATTCTTTCAACCTTTCTATAGCCTGTTCTCAATGAAGTTTATTGCAAGCTTCATTTTGGATATACAAAAAGTGAAAAAGAAAAACATTAAACAATCATATCCATGAAAGTCATGTCTTGGGTTTTTTCCTCCCGTTTAGGTGAATTCTCTTTTATCTTCCAAGGAACCAGTGAGTTTCTATTTTGTTGTACAGTTTGGATGGAGCATCCGATCTTGGAGATGGATCCTAACAGGCAAGTCTGTTCACCCTGGACGGTCTTTTCTCCCTGTGTGAATGAGGTAGTTGTGGGAATGACTGCCAGTGCCCTCTCCAGCGAGTCTCTCCAGAGCTCCATGCTTCACACAGCTGAGCATCTTGAGTACTTGCTTCTCTGCCTCAGAGTCCTTCTTCGCTTGCACATCTGTGTCATGAGATGAGTGTTCTGGTTCTGGGCTTGGCTGACCTCCCCCTGGTTTCTTTGCTTTTTTTTTTAATCTTACATCCTGCCCCCTCTGTTCTTGCACTGCATTTTTTTTTCTGGACTCCTGCACCCATTGTTGTCACTCCCAGGACACGAGTGGGTAGTTTCAGAAGTGGCTTATTCACTGTGTGCTCATCATAAATCGAGGTTCTTGACCTACAAGAAGGAACTAGGGCAGGGACAGCTGAGCTTCCAAGTGGGAATTGCCTATAGCAGCATTCCCATGGTAAAATATTTCCAGCTTTTACAACTTTGAACCCATTATCCCGTAAGGAATAATGCAAATGGCTCCAGACTATTTACCCAAGTGATTGGCACGGCATTTGGGAAAGATAGGGCCATTTTATTCCTCACAAATGATTAAACCTCTATGACTAATACCAGGGTAATTGCATTTTAAGGAAAAATATTGATTTGCTAAGCATTTTACAAATAGCCAGATGTGCTGCTATAGTAACTGAAAATGAAATTTCATGTACCTAGGCTGAAAAGCACTTTTTAGGAGTTGTCTACTCCAACCCCACCCCCGCCCCACCCCATGAATGCAAGTGCTTTTTAAAATTTTTAAATAATACTTCACTCTCCTTGACTTCTTCTGTAATGGAGGGAAAAGAAGAACTGGGGCCATAGCTCCAATTTCAAGTCCCCACTCTTCTGTTGAAGACTGCTGCAGAGCTCAGGTAATTCAAGAAACCTGAGTTTCTTATCAATAAAGTGGGGGCAATGGTACCTGCCCTGCCCACCTTACAGGGTAAGGGTTGGGTTTATCAGGTAAGATAATATATGTGAAAGTGTTTTTGAAAACTGTGAAGTGGGCCTCCCCGGTGGCGCAGCGGTTGAGCGCTGGGTAGCGAAGCTGCCTGCAGCCTCTGCAGCGCTGGTTCGATTCCCGGCCGCCAGGTGAGAGTCCCACATGGCGCACAGACCTCTCCTGCCGCCCGCTGCTCCCCTCAGCAGTGTACTTCGGTCCTTCTGCCTGCTCTGCTCTCCCCGCTCTGGCTCTGGTGAATTCTCTCACCCTCCCGCGCTTCTGACGGTACCTAGTGCTTGTATAAATAAATAAATAAATGAATAAATCTTAAAAAAAAAAAAAAGAAAACTGAGAAGTGCTGTAAAATGCAAGGTATCGTTACTCCCCGTGTATTCTAACCAGATACCATGTAATTTTCCAAGTCTAAGCCTCATGGGCCTTTCTTATCCTTTTGCTAAAACTTAACTCCAAAATAGGAGTTGGAGACCCTAAGAGCCTGCTATCCTACCTACCGAAGCCTTGATGGGCATCAAAGAATATACTTCTGTTTATTTTTTTGTAAATACAAAATGAAATCTCATTAATTTTGGGGGAAGCTTGGGAAAACTATAGGAAACAATAATCAAGGTACTTCAAAGTACCAACACACTAGTTCATCATGGTTTTCCATATTATTTTATTTTTATTTTTATTTTTAAAATTTATTTATTTATGCATACAAGAGTTGGGGTACAGGGCCTCCCCTGGTGGCTCAGCGGTCAAGTGCTGGGCTGAGAAGCTGCTGCAGCCTCCGCAGCGCTGGTTCGATCCCCGGCCACCGGTGAGGGTCCCACATGGCGCGCAGAACTCTCCTGCTGTGCCCGCTGCTCCCCTCAGCAGTGTATTTTGGTCCTTCTGCCTGTTCTGTTCCCCGCTCTGGCTCTGGTGAATTCTCTCACCCTCCCATACTTCTGACTGTACCCAGTGCTTGTATGAATGAATGAATGAATGAATGAATGAATAAATAAATAAATCTTTAAAAAAAAAGAGTTGGGGTACAGGCCAGAGATGCAGGGGGTGAGAAGATTCACCAGAGACAGAGTGGGCAACAGAACAGGGAGATTAACCAAAGTACACTGCTGAGGGGAGCACCGGGCGGGTCAGGAGAGGTCTGCCGCACCATGTGGGTTGCTGCCTGGTCGGCCGGGCATTGAACTCTTGCTGCAGAGGCTGTGGATTGCTTCATAGAGCGGTGCTTAAACACTTGCACCACCAGGGAGGCCCAGTTTTCCATTTTAGTGAGATTTTTAAGTCTAATTAAAATTTTCTTTCTTTCTTTCTTTCTTTCTTTCTTTCTTTCTTTCTTTCTTTCTTTCTTTCTTTCTTTCTTTCTTTCTTTCTTTCTTTCTTTCTTTCTTTCTTTCTTTCTTTCTTCTTTCTTTCTTTCTTTCTTTCTTTCTTTCTTTCTTTCTTTCTTTCTTTCTTTCTTTCTTTTCTTTTCTTTCTTTCTTTATTTATACAAGAACTGGGGTACAGGCCAGATTCACAGGAGGGTGAGAGGATTCACCAGAGACAGGCGGGGAACAGAACAGGCAGACTGACGAAACACACTGCTGAAGGGAGCAGCAGGCGAGACAGGAGAGGTCTGCACGCCATGTGGGACCCTCGCCGGCCAGCCGGGATTGAACCGGCGCTGCAGAGGCTGCGGACAGCTTCACAGCACGGCACTTAACCGCATGTGCCACCAGGGGAGGTCCTTAATTAAAATTTTAAATTAGGTTAAATTAAACTTTAAATTACATTTTCATTTATTTTAAATTTCAATTTAATTTTATGTGGGCTCACTGCTATTAGATGCAAAAGAAAATTCTGGTGGGGCTTTAGTTTGGTGTGTGTGTGTGCAACGGTGTGGTGCCTACACAAACAGAAAGAAAACTAGAGTAGACACCCTTATCCAGGGTTCACCGATTTCTTAAGGGGCCTGCAAATGGATTTTCAGAGGGTCCTTGAGATCATGTACCAAGCTTTGGATAAACTTTCTGCAGGGAGGGTCCATGGCTTCCACCAGGTCTTCAAGGGATCTGTGATTAAACAACAACAAAAGTAAAAGGACTGAGTCAGAGAACATGACTGAGTTATATGTAGACTAAAGTAAAGACTCTTGTCTTTACTTATTATGTGATTATGTGAACTTAGTCAGAAAAGACTTTTCAAAAGAAATGATTGAGCCAGGTCCTGAATCAAGATGAGATTCTGTTGGAACTGAGGACACAGGTAGATAAAACTAATTATTAAGTACAGTAAGTCATTAGAGTAAGAATTTATAACACCCAGCACTTCACTAATTGCAAAAGCTTCAGAAAATTGCATTAGTCAGAACTGCTAATTTAGTTCATCTAGCAATCAGACTTCAGTGTCAATACATTCTCAAACTCCCCTGAATAAAATGCGAAGTTCAAATGAACTTACATAACTTTGGGCAAGCCAAAGAAAGCATAAAGGTGAAAATATTGTGTTCCATCCTGCCCGTTTACTGCATACCTAAGCCTTTTTCCTAGGGATTCCATAAACTCAACTGTTTCCTCAGTAAACACAAGTTTATTGAGTCCTTATTTGGTAGATGACACCATGCATGGAATTTGAGTGGGCCTGGTGGCGCAGCGGTTAAGTATCAGTGCTCCCACTGGGAAGGCCTACATAAATGGCCTGAGTTCAATCCCTGGCCAGGGAGCTAACCCACTTGGCTGTTGTCAGATACTTTATCAGCAGGAGGCCAGGGGAACAGTGGAAGAAACTCAGGAGGTCCTCAATGCAAGGTTTGAGTCCCGCCTCAGGAACTTTATCTCTGGGAGATACTGGGGAAGGGTCTTGATCATGCTTAGAATTAAATCCCCCATAAACACAATGGGAATTTGGTTTCTTACTTCTTTCATCTGTTGAAAGTATTTTATCTTATTTTTGGCTTGCCAATTAGTTTGTATAGTTGATGTGTCTTTTGAGTCTGTGGGTTCTAGAATGGGAATATCTTATTGTCAAATGAGTGTTGAAAAAGTTATCAGTTTAGAGGTAGAGGGGATAGCTTGGGGCTATAATAATGTAAAGATTCATGGATGGGTTCAATTTCAGCCAAATGTTGACTATTGGACTGGACTGGTAATTTTATTTTCTACAGTTAGTTATTATTACTAATATTTTTAGCTGTGTGTTGTGAACCCTCAAAGCTAATAGTTTAAGTCAAATGATTACACAATTTAAATTGACATTAATTAACCCATAAGGGTCTCTTCCTGTCTCTTAAAATAAGATATTAGCACACTAAAGATATTTCCTTTTAGATACTCTGCATGTAGGAGACGGAACCATTACAGAATTCTTTTAAGACAACTTTGTAGGACTACTATCTGGTGACAATAGTAAATCTGAATAGAACTGTATAGTTTGCAAAGCACTGTTGGATAAAGTCAAAAATATTGGCATGAAGCATTCAATTTGTCCACATGAATGCCACAAGGCAAAGCATGACCAGTATCTTTTATTCACCTGCTTTCAGTTCATCATATCATGGTTTCCACTGCATAAAAATCTTACCTCCACACTTCACTGTTTTCCTAAGCAATAGTCTGTTCTTTATTCCCTGCTGAACATTCTCACCTGGAGGTTCCATCAATCCCTCAAACTCAACACATTTACATTTTGCCAAGTCATCTCTTCCTCCTGACCTCCTTTGTTAATAATATCACCAAAGTCCAGTCTACTTATACTCTAAAATAATGCAGGCCCTCATGGGATGAGATTGAAGTGTGCTTTACTTATGTTGTTTCCAAATCTCAGCAGGACCTATAAAGTAGGGCTCTTTGTTTTTCTGCACATCTTCTTTGCAAGCTGTACATAGCTAACACCAGTTCCCTTGGCATGCAGAGCTCTTTCTCTCTGGAGTCCTGCAGTGTTTGAAATAAAGAATCTCATTTCTGGCATTTTTGACCTCTGTCTTTTACAATCTTCACTTTGTGCTCTGAACTTCTGAATTGCCTAATTCTTGAGTTCAAGGACATCGTGTTGGCATCCAACACATATGGATAGCTTCAGATAACATTTTTTATTAATGTGTAATACATGTTCATTATAGAAAAATTTGAAGCCACACCCCATTTAATGCACATAAAAAGAAAATAAAAATACCAGTAATTCTAGCATTTAGAGATAAGATTGCTAACATATTAGTATGTAACCTCCTAATAGAAGGCTTCAGTTATAATACTGTATGCTCATGGTCATAGCACCTCAATTCCTGACTATAGGTTGGAATCACTTCTGGATCTTTTATGGCTGCGTGGGCTTCATCCTCAAAGATTCTGATTTAACTGGTCTCAGAAGGGACCTGAGTGTGCTCTCTTTGAATGTGCATAATAATAATATTTAATATTTATGGAGTGTTATTGTCCCAAACATTTTTTAAGACTAGTAAGTCATTGAATCCTCCAAATAATTACATGAAAGTGATATTCTTATTACCTGTCCCCTTCTCTCTACTTTTAATTGAGAAAACTAAGGACCAGAGAGGTAAGTGATTTGCCCCAAATAATGAGTGTTAAGTGGCAGGACCAGTAAATAAATCAGGTAAATCAGACACCAGAACTAGCTGATAAGTATACAACATGCATTGATAGCTGCATAATATGTATGTGCAAATTAAATATATTTAAAAATCAAAATAATTTTTAAAATGGATGCATCTTCTATTTGCTTTCCAGATACTTATTATCTTGTCATGTTTCATTACAAAGTGAAATTTAGCATGGAAAAAATCAGAAAAATTATGTAGTTTTAAAAATACATCTTATTAAACATTTGAACTTGTCTTGAACCTTGGTTTTATAATCTCATGAAG
>NW_023602330.1:0-38871 GCF_014898055.3 Talpa occidentalis | reverse complement strand
AAAATGCAACTAAATATCCTTTCATGCATCTCTCTGGCTTTGCATCGTTAAGGTAAATTAAAAAGGAAAATGAATTGACAGGCCTGAATTATGTATAAACAACAATTTGGTAAGAATCATGGGGTTAAGTCTACAAATTTTCTAAACTTGGAGAGTGACTTTAGAAAGTATTGTGTTGTTTTGAGGTCAGATTAGTTCTCTACACAATTAGAAGTTTGTGCTTCCTACTACACAATTGAAATGAAGAAAAATGTTGTCAATTACTGAATGTCTGCATAAATTAAAATAGTGAGCATTTGGCTAACCTGATTATATAACAAATGTTTTTTTTTTTTCTTGTTACTGTATATATCTGCTCTAAGCACACAGCTTTATACTGAAATTTTTCCTCATTCAACAGGATATGATAAATATGGCAATAACCATATTTTAGGGAAGAAATGATGTATAGTGTATCTTGATTCTTTGTTCAGATTCTTAAATATTAATCAAATTAGTGCAGTATTAGTTAGGAGTCCCATTGCCACCGCCACCTATGTGTCAACAAATGATGCTTAAATAAACACATTTGTGAAATTAATGCAATTCATTACTTTGATCAAATAATTTCACTGTTTGTCCCCCTCAAAGTATCCATTTTAAACAATATTAGTTGTGGATACTAAATCTACCAGACTTGAAAATTCAGGTACCTCACTTTTATCAAATTCAGCTTCATCAGTACATTATATAATAGACTGTTTTGATCATCACTAAAGAATTAAAAATCAGAGTGCCATTTATAATTTCTTATCTGATCATGACAATCCTCTGATATGGTAAACATTCCCTTTCATCTGAGAGCTTCAAAGGGTTTCGCCTATTTTTATAACTGTTTAGGATTTTGTAGTCCCTTGCCCTCATTTCCAGTTGGTAGTTTCTGAATTGTTAATGCAGCAAAATTAGTTCTGCTGCCCCCCCCATCTCATTAAGTTATATCAATGGCTTCCCTTTGCCCTTAAGATAATTACTAGAAGACCTAGAGGGCTCTGGTTGGCTGACATTTGTCTGCTTTCCCAGCCTCATTGGGACCAGCCAGCCTTCCCTCTGTTCTGATCTGTCTCTTCCCCAGCCCAGTTCAGTGCAGTTCGGTCAGAGCTTCCTTCTGAACAGTTGAACTCTTTGACTAAGCCAGTGAACCCACCACACACTCTAGGAGTTCCACACATCTCCGCTTTAGTAGTTTTTAGAGTTGAGGTGTAGACCAGAGGTGCAGAGGGGTGAGAGGATTCACCAGAAACAGAATGGGGAGCAGAATAGGCAGATCTACTAAAATACGCTGCTGAGGGGAGCAGTAGGTAAACAGAGAGGTTTGCTGCGCTAAATGTGGGTTAGTTCCCTGGCCGGGATCCAACTCAGTCCATCATGATGATAATGCTGAGACTTAACCCATAGGCCATTAGGGAGACCCTGAGATTTTAGATTCATTTCTGCCATTATTTGATCAGTATCTGACTCCTTAATTTGATTATAAGCTTCATGAGGACAGGGGAGGGTCAGTTTGCTGTATTTTCATTATTATTTTTCACCATTGTATTCTGATATCTGACATAGAGCTTGGCATAAAAAGTTAATGAATGTTTGTTGAATGTATTAGGGGATGAATAAATAAATGGTCTACAAGAGTATGATTTTTTTCTATTTTGCTAGCTGCTGTATCTTCAGAACCACGAACAATCCCCAGGCCATAATACTTCATTAAATATTTGTTGAATAATTTTTTTTAACTTCTGTTACTTTTTTTTTTTAAGATATATTTTTATTTATTTATTTATGCAAGCACTGGGTACAGTCAGAAGCGGGGGAGGGTGAGAGAATTCACCAGAGCCAGAGTGGGGAGCAGAGCAGGCAGAAGGACCGAGGTACACTGCTGAGAGGAGCAGCTGGTGGCAGGAGAGGTCTGTGCACCATGTGGGACTCTCCTCCGGTGGCCGGGGAGCAGCCGGGGATCGAACCGGCGTTGCAGAGGCTGCGGGCAGCTTCGCAACCCAGCGCTCAACAGCTGTGCCACCGGGAGGCCCATTTGTTGAATAAATTAATTAATGGTTTTCTGACTTTTCAAGTCCACAGAAGGTATTGACGGGAAAGTGTAAATTGAATTTCTCCCGTTAATATCCTATTATATTCATTAACCTCCAAATAAGAAGGAGTCTATAACAGCTTCTAAAAATTGTGGTAAAATATATGTAACATAAAATTTACCATTTTAACTATTTTCAGGAGTTCAGGTCAGTGGTATGACGTATGTCCATAGTGTTGTATAACAATCACCATCATCTATCTCCAGAAATTCCTCTTCATCCCAGACTGAAACTACCCATTAAACAGTAACTCCCTGTTTAGCCATGCGGTTGCATAAAACTTTTTCTTTGCTTGCCTTAGAATCTCTTCTTTGAGCATTTTACTTGGAAGTTCTATATAGAAATAGGTAAATTTAGACTGTTTTTGCTTCTTGAATAGTTTTGTGCTTCTCCTTCCTCTGTGTTGTTCTGCGTCTTGGTTGATGTAACATTATCTGGAAACCGTGTTCATCAACAAGAGTACCTGGGAGATTAGGTTACCTGGGCCACACTGGGATTGATATGCTGACCCCAGGATGGGATCTCATCTCCCCTGTTCAAATCTGGCAGTCATCTTTGTTTCCCTTTCCTCATCACCTCATCCTTGGGTACACATGCACACACACATACGGACACACTTTCATTCTCTTAAGACAGTTGCTTAACAATTGGGTCATTTCTTCCTTTTCCAGATTCCCAGAGTTTTGTAATGTTAATTAAAAGAGTGTGTTTTACACCCTACAGATGAGAAAGTTTGCTAATTTTACTTTCTTCAAGGAAGAAAATTTAACAGCATGTCCAACATTATCCTAGAGACACTCTTCACCATGTTGCTTGTGGGCTGGGCCCACGTGGCTGGGACCACCTGCGCCAGAAACCCCTGGGACTACCTGTTAGAAAGTGGACTTCCAGGCCACCTACATCTGTGGCATAGATTTTTTCAGAAATTCTAGTTTCAACTTTCCTCATGTTCTGGATATGTTATTTTATATGCCATTATGTAAACTTTCTGCCTTTGTTTGGTTTAAATTTAATGAAGTTGAAAATTAGTTTCTCACTACTTGCTGCATAAAATTCTTAGGACCTTCATATATTCATTGACAGTATAAGTGCCTTAAGCTTTTATTTCCTTAGAAGAAGTAAACACTTACTTTAATCTACTATCACTTAATATCCTTCAATTGGACCTCCCCTGGTGGTGCAGCAGTTGAGCGTTGAGCGCTGGGTTGTGAAGCTGCCCGCAGCCTCTGCAGCGCTGGTTCGATCCCTGGCCACCAGTGAGGGTCCCACATGGTGCGA
Source organism: Talpa occidentalis (assembly GCF_014898055.3). Taxonomy (NCBI): domain Eukaryota; kingdom Metazoa; phylum Chordata; class Mammalia; order Eulipotyphla; family Talpidae; genus Talpa; species Talpa occidentalis. The sequence continues at coordinate 35,473 of NW_023602330.1, read as the reverse complement.
CAGACCTCTCCTGTCTTGCCTGCTGCTCCCTCAGCAGTGTCTTTTCTTCAGTCTGTCTGTTCTGTTCCCTGCTCTGACTCTGGTGAATTCTCTCACCCTTCTGCGCTTCTGACTGTACCCAGAGCTTTTAGAAATAAATAAATAAATAAATAAATAAATAAATAAATAAATCTTGAAAAAAAATTGTAAAAAAAAATCCTTTAATCACCTTTGCTCTACTGCTCTGAATACAATATTTTTTAATTAAATCTATTCCTCTTAGATTATAGACATAGAAAAAGGAAGACAAGATTTAAATGTACGATCTCTGTTATGTCATGACTTTATTAGCTAGGGCAGAGCTAGCAGTTATAACAAACCCCCAAATTGTTAGAAATTCACCCCGTTAGAATTCCTTTCCCGCTGATCTAACAGTTCTGTGTTGATAATGTAGACCAGTTGTGTGCAAGGAAGGATCTCAATTTATTGCCTGTCAGGGATCAATGCTGACAGAGGCCATGCTGTGTCACTCCCAGAGTTGCATTGGACATTGACATCTAGCTAGCAGTAGAGACATAAGAGGTGTGGGAAAGACAGATTTGTTTCTTAAACGTCCAAGGCAAAGAAGTGGTATTTATTAGCTCCCTTACATCCCACAGTCTCACACATATCCAAAGGGAATTTGAAATATAGACCCTGGACAGGATGGTTTTCCCCACAGCCACTCTACGAGTTCAAAGCAGGCATGACATTGTGGTTGGCAGCTAGGCATTATTAGTATACACTGGATTTCTAGGTTCTATTATAGTTATAGTTACTCCTCCTAAGAAACCATGCAACGTGTCATGTACTGTGTGCCATGAAATGTTGCAATAATGTATGGATGTGATGACTTCAATGCAGAGAGATGGCATATATCCAGTGTGCCATAAAACAATATAAATTACTCATCATTGGATGTTTGCTCTCTAGTCTATAAGGTAACAAATGATGATATCACTTGAGTTAGTCAAAAGCTTCTGGGAGTGATCATTCTTCAATTAGTTTAATTTCATTTATCAAGGGATCCTTGATTTCATTTCTCTGAAAAGCAAAGCATGATGTACTTGTTCAGCTGCGAATTTCTTATCAGAATGGATCTATGCCTTGCTTCCTCCCTGCTTTTTTAAATTGGGTATATCTTATGGTTAGTGTCAAGTCCCAACAAGTTTATTGGTCTGGCAAGAACAGAGTGCATTTGTGCTAAACTTGATGCCAAAAGTGACGACTCAGTCTCCCCAGACCTAAACCCTCCAGGTGGTGATTGAGGTAGACTCGAAGGTCCCCTTTGGGGAGTTACTCAGAGAACCTGCTGCTTTCAGACTCTGCTTCCTCCTTCTGGGGAAACACCGTGTTTCATAGGCTGGTGAAGTAGGAAGAACTGGTTTCAAGATGATTTTGGCTTTTTGCCATGCCAAACTGAATTAGGCTGCTAGTTGACAGACATACCCCTGAGAAACCAAAGATAAATGCCAATTTTAATAGAGTTGTTTGTTTATCCTTTTCTCTCCAGTTAATAAGTTTGACTGGACTCCAAATTCAGTCCAAGGATCAGGTCAAAGGCAGGAAGTCAAGAAAACTTTATATACATGTAAAGAAGAGTTGGTGATTTTTGATATTACTAAAATTCTGTTAAGGCCGAAGATTAAAAAAAATTAAATTTATCTCATTTTAAAAAAATATTTATGCATACAAGGGCTGGGGTATAGGCCAGAGGCATAGTGGGGAGGATGAGAGGATTCACCAGATACAGAGTGGGGAACAGAACAGGCAGAATGACTGAAATACACTGCTGAGGGGAGCAGTGGAGAGTCAGGAAAGTTCTGCTGCACCATGTGGGTAGCTCCCTAGCCTGGGATCAAACTCGTGCTGCAGTGGCTGCAGATAGCTTTGTAGGTTGCGTCTTAACCCCTTGCACCACCAGGGAGGCCCAAATTTATCTCATTTTTATAGTGATTAAAAAAGCAAAAACAATTTTCATGCCACAAATATGTAATAGTTGCAGGTATTAATACATTGTTGCCTGTGAGAATTTAAAAATAATGTTGTGAGAAGTATTTCTAAGCTATATTTATTTTCAAGAGTGTAAACAGGAAATACAGTTATCACAGTTGAGAACACAATTAACTTGAGGGTTCAAATGTTTGCTGTTTGAATGTAATCTACCATTTGCTATATTGTCAATAAGACCAGTTTTTAAAAATTGGCTTCACAGAAACAGAGTAAGCATTTTTATGTCCTCACAATCGTACCAGAAAATGTAATCCAAATAAGACATTGAATGTTTTTGCTTGCTGATAATTTTTACCTAATAGTGTTTGCAGCAACAGATTTTTCAGTTGTACTGAATATTATGGATTCCCATTTAAAAAAAACCTGCAAAATTTTTTTTAAAAGATTTATTTATGCAGAACTCTATGGGGACTACACCTGAAGGGTAGGAGGAAGCATATACTGTTAAAAATGAACAATGATGTAAAAAATAAAAATAATGAAGGATTTTTTATGTATGCAAGAACTGGGTACAGGCCAGAGGTGTGTGGGGGTGAGAGGATTCACTAGAGACAGAGTGGGTAACAGAACAGGCAGACTGACTGAAATGCACTGCTGAGGGAACAGCAGGTAGGACAGGAGAGGTCTGCTGCACACCACGTGGGTCAGCTCCCTGGCCAGGTATCGAACTCATGTTGCAGTGGCAGCCAATAGCTTCATAATGCTGAGACTTAACCCCTTGTACCACCAGGGAGGCCCCCCAATTTTTATATCAATCAGTAGTACAGTTTATTTCATAGTGATTAAGAAGTTCATTATTAAATTGTTTTTCCATCAGTGATTAAGGCAAGTGTTCATTTTTTTTAATTATTAAAATTTTTAATGTTATGCTTCTGCACAACTGAATTCCTTTTATTGTTATTGATTTATTGTGTGTGTGTGTACTGTGGCCTTTGGCTTTCTTATATATTTCACCTAGATGTTATTCATCTTTTCTGAAGGCTACTTTTAAATTATATCAGATCTTACCTTGACCTTTTGACTCAGGACTGGTTTTATTTGATAGGATAAGTTGATTGTAGTTTAGTAAAAAAAAAATAAATTGTTACTTTGTTATTGGAAAAATAATTCTTAGCAGTGATGTATTACCCTATTCTGTCGTTTCATGGTGGTGAAAGAGCCATTGACACAGTTGTCAAAGCAAGAGTAATGAATGTAACAAAACTGCATTCCCTGGAAATGCTTGGCATAATTGCTAACATGGTAGTACAATTAATACATAGTCTTTTGGTGGTCCTTGCAAAGGCTTGAGGATTTAAATCATCACAGAGAGGTTAAAAATGTGGCAGTGCCCTATGAATATTACATGTAAGCAAGGATGAAATAATATTCCCACACAATGCCTGTGAAAACCCATACCTAGCCAAAATTATGTATGTGCTCTTTTCAGAGTATTTTTCCCTAAAATTGAATTATACTGAAAATATTTCAAATTTATCAAGTCCTTTCACACATCTTTAAAATTTATGTTGAAAAATATCTTTTTATACCATAGTTTTTTTTACCATACCTTACTTTTTTATACCTTATATTTCATAGCTGTTCCTTATGTGAAACATTATTAATAATAAAACATACATGGCAAGAGACATAGAAAGATAGTGCAGAAGCTGTCACTGAAAGCTGGGAACTGTGTCCATGGGGAGGTGGTTAGTCTTAGCTCAGGACTGTAGGGCCTCCCTATTGACAGCTGCTGAGTTCTCCATTTGCATTCTACATGCGGGTTTGACTCTGTGGACCCCCCTCCTCCTTCCTGACCCCTTTTTCTGTGATTTCCAGCATGCCTCCCTCCTGATCTGACCACTCTTTCTGACATCATCTTCTGTTGTCCTCCTCTTAAATCTCAGTAGCAATCCCACTGCATGTCTATCCTTGTCCTCTCTGAAAAGCCATAGGGTAATTAAAAAAGTACCAGTTTGGGATTAAGACCAGATTATATTCCACATATATTACTTGCTAGCTTTGTGACTAAGGTCATTTACTTAACCTCTCTTTTTGTACCTGCCTTTGTATCAAAGGAATTGGTGTGTCACCTGTAAAATACATTTTTATTTTTATTTTTTATTTAATTTTTTAAAAAGATTTATTTTATTTATACAAGAGCTGGATATAGGTCAGATGTGCGGGAGGGTGAGAGGATTCACCAGAGACAGAGTGGGGAACAGAACAGGCAGACTGAGTGAAACACACTGCTGAAGGGAGCAGCAGGCGAGACAGGAGAGGTCTGCTCACCATGTGGGTTGTTCCGAGGCCGGTGGGATTGAACCGGCACTGCAGAGGCTGCAGACAGCTTCACAGCACTGTGCTCAACCGCCTGCACCACCCGGAGACCCAAAATACATTTTTATATATAGGGTCTGGGACATAGTAGTCCAGTAAAAATATTATCTTACCTCTTCTAGGTAAAAATTACAGTAACATTTAACTTATTTGATGAGTCCTTAGTTGGTTTATGCCCCAGTACTTAATTGTAGCCTCCAGTCATCTGTGATGTACATTTTCAGCAATAGCTTCATAGCAATGTCTTACAGGTGCTTCAGACACAATGAAGAATGCCAAATAGTTGGGGTTGAATTCTCCTAAAGTACTTGAGCAAACTAAAGCACTCTTAAGGTTTCTGTTGATTTTATTGCACACAGAAATTTCTTTTTTTTTTAAGATTTATTTATGCATACAAGAACTGAGGTACAGGCCAGAGATGTGGAGGTAAGAGGATTCACCAGAGGCGGAGTGGGAAACAGAACAGGCAGATCAACTGAAATACACTGCTGAGGGGAGCTGTGGGCGAGTCAGGAGAGGTCTGCTGCACCATGTATGTTGACTCCCTGGTGGCGGATCGAACTCATGTTGCAGTGGCTGTGGATAGCTTCATAGGTTGTGTCTTAACCCCTTGCGCCACCAGAGAGGCTCCAGAAATTTCTTTTAGAAGATACTTTACCAATGAAGGAACAGCTACCCCTTTTGGGTTGTATGTCTGCCTTACTGTGATTATTTAGAGGTAAGGGAATGTGGTAGTTTGACCAGGAATCCAAGAATGCTTACCTTATGCTCTGCCTTTGAAGTCCTCAAAGGAAATACATGCAAGCACGTATTCATCCTTTGCCCAAGTGAGTGAGGTTGGTTTGAATGGCCTAGAAGCAAAGTATTCTGTTAGGCAGAGTTCAGTTTCCTTAAACCCCAAACAGGCAGACCTTAACACTGCAATGCAAAGGGAAAAGCTGACCCAAGGCTGTTACTGGATCTGTCCAGTTACTGGATCTGTCCAGTAACAGAGGAAGGCATTTCCCTGGTGTCAGTACAACACCAGGCTAAGTAAATTTGCCTCAGGTCCTGAGCAGCGTCAGAAGCACAAAGCTTCTGGGCACAGAGCTTCCCTTGGCAGAGAAATGGCGGAAAGATGTAGAGGGCTAGGTGGAGAAGAGAACAAAAAAGCCTCTTCCACCTGCTGCTTTATCTAGTTCTACTTGTAAAAATTCACTCCCATACTAGGATGACAAAAATTTACAAAATTATTCCATGAATAAAATAAAACATGCAATAATATTTGGTATCATGGTTCAGTCTGTGTTCTCAACCCTAAATCAGTGTTCAGCTGCATATCTATATTCATCCTGGGGACACTCAAATGGGTGCTTGCTGCATATGGGCTTTGGGGGGAGGCAGGGGATACCCCTAGAAGCAAGAATCTTGTGTGTTAGTTACTAAAACACCCCTAAGTGGTGCCCTTTCCAATCTCTGTCTTCCCGTACTGAATAACTCACACTACTGTTAAGTGTTCTTTCTGCTTGCCCAGAAATTTCAGTAGAACCACATTGTTCTCAAGTTCAAGTCTAGACACAACAGTTAATTCGTGCTCAGGGACATTTGCACTTTGGTTCCAGATGACCCCTGTAACCTCTCCTCTTTGCCTGCCATCATCACTGTACCTATCACTGCTTTGCTTTCCTAGTGGGGACACACCACTCGCTTTGTCATTGCCCCTTCTTTGCTCCTGCCCTTCCCTCAACTCAGAATGCCCTTCCTACCTGCTGTTAACATTCACCTCAAGTATTGTCTTTGTTGATGCTGCCTTGTAGATTCAATTATCCCTTCTTCTATGCTCTCCTAATACTCTGTAAATACTCCGTTTTATAGTGGTTGATGGTAGTTCTGACTTTTTCCCATCGGCATATGGACTGAGATGCCTTATGATAGGAAACACATCTTGTTTATTTTTATTCTTTTTTTCCTTACTTACATTTATTCAGTATTGACAGATGTATATTAAATGTTTGATATAAATTAGTTGAATTAAGTTATTATAGCTATAATTTCAAATTCTTGCTCTTTCCTACATAGACCTCTAGAGAATTTTTCAAAAGTAGGAACCAAATGACAAGGAAAGAAAACATTTTAACTTCAAAATTGGCTTCAATTCCAAGGAAAAATTACTAACCTATACAACATTAACATTTTGTCCTGATAAAATGTCATTGCATCAGATTAATAAAAAAATCTATTGAGTCATTTTACATGTAATTAAGATAAAAAGCTTTTTGAAGTTTAGTACAGAAAATATTTTGTAATGCATGTATAAAGATAACATCTGAGATGATTGCATACCATTTTACTAATGGAATGATTTTGTGATTCATAGTTGTCTTAATATTTGAGTGCAGCCGGGATTCTCTGAATTGATGATTGTTTCTCTTCTCTGAAAGGTTTTTCAGAGGTTGATAGTGTGACTTCTGTTTCGAAAAATCCAAAGTCCAAAAAGCCAGAAATCCCCCTTAGAAAACTGTGGCATCACTGTACTGGTTGTCTAAAAAACCTAATGTTCTCAACTCTGGATTGTTCACTCCCCATTATACCCTCTTTTTCTGGCTGACTCTCAGCTGGAATATTTGCAAAGGAAACACTGAGGCTGAGCAGAGGCGAGTTGGAGACGATCAGGCTCTGAGCTGTCCATAGTCTTTGTCAAGCCTTTCACACATGATCAGAAGAATTTCCCCTTTACTTACTAAAATATTAGAATGAGAATAAAGTAATAATATTAATAACTTCAGCGCATGGAAGTATGTCAGCCACACTGTTGCGTGCATTACAAAAAACTCTTCTATCCCCCTTAACTGAAAAGAAGACAGACTTGTCTCTTTTGTTTGGGATTGTGATGGCCACCAGTGTTCTAGTCACCTCTCTGCTGTCACATTTGATTGAAACCAGCAGAGATATGTTTTGGCAAATCTATTCATAATTTGTCTTTCCTTGCAGGGCTCCCCCTGTAATTGTGTTTCCCATCAGGGAGTCAGTGGAGTTAATGTATTGACAATCTGCTGTGATTGAGGACAAATGTCTTGTTAACATTTCCCCCTACTCTTCAACCCACAGAGCAATGCTAAGAAGTTTGGTTTAAAGAATTAAAAGGAAGAGTACTTCTCCAGACAAGACCTTCTTCAGAGGTAGGAGCTTGTCGTCTTAAACAGTTTGAATTAGTAAGTAGTTAAAGAAGGAAGTTCTACCAAAAGTGATGTGATTATACTATATTATTATCATACTTAATACTTTTCAATCATGAGAGTATGATAAAATGGAGCAGGAGTAGAGATGCAAAAACAGTAATCATTTCATATTGCTTGTCAAAGAGTATAGATCAAATGCATAGGGAAGAAAACGGGCCCTTCATATCCTTTCATAGTAATAAGAATTTTGTTTTCCTAAATTGTGAATTAATAAAGCTCAGAAAATGCACAGTAACATAAAAGCATTGCTAGTAAACTATAAGTTTCTGAAAGAATTAAAGGTTTGAAATTGTAGAGCAATTTATAAGAAAAGTGTTTTTTTCAATTAATCATGCATCAAAAATCTCCTGAGAACATACCATTTAGACATGATTTTTTTGTCTTAAAAGTCAACATAATACAAAAGGCTATTTGGGAAGTTAAAATAATTACTTTGATATGTGATTTCTGCTTTGAAAGTCCTTTTCCTACCCCTCACTTCCCACCCTCACTACCCACCCCGTTCCCATTCATATGTTTTAGGATTATCAGCTCTAGAATGAACTCTGCCAGGCCTATGATGCCTTCTGAAAGGCCATCTATTATAGTATTGAACTTGATAAAAAATATCTTACTTGGAGATCTGGAACACAGTTCAGAGGATTCTATCTCAACGAATAATGGGTTTCTTAAGGAATTTATGAGAGCGTGATTGTTCAGACATTCAGTCCTCTACCTCTTAGGCTTTACTGAACAAATAAACTGTGAATTTTAATTATGAAAAAAGAACAACAGATTTTATACAAGATTTTGAGGTCATAAACTCCTTCAAGCATATTGTCCCTTGTCCTTGAGAATTCTTAAGTTGATACATTCAGATGTCATTTTGTATTTAACAGGACGTGATTCATGCCTCAGTTGAATCTGCTTCCATTGTATTGTATTGAAAATGATTTCATATGACTAACTAGTTATTATGGTGTTTCAGAATACCATCAGAAACCCCCAGACCAGTAGCCTGAAAACTAAAAGTTTGCTTTGTACATCAAATTTTGTTCTGCTTGAGGAGTTCCTTGAAAAGTGAAAATAAGTAAAAACTAGCAAAATGACTGAACTAGGTAATTATGACCAATACCAGAAAAGCTTTAATTTTGTATAAATGGTGGTTTGAATGAAAGCTCCCTTAGATAGTGTAAGCTGGATTATTTTTTAAAGTGTTAATATGCCTGTACATAACCCCCCAACAAGTGCATATTTCATAAAATAAGTAATGTAAGATTAACTTTCATCCATTCCTGCAGGTCTGTAATTACCCATTGTAATTGTTAGGAATTAAGAATTAGTAATGGTGTCAGGTAAGATGGTCCATCAATAAAACATAAGTATCAGCTATATGTTATGCTAAGGTCTTCTGTGGATTATATATTCTGTGAAACCCAGGAAAGATAGAGAGACAGTTAATGGTAGTTCAAGTGAAAGAAGAAAATACATGACGACAAGGCAAGTGACAGGACCGCCAAGAAGGAATGCATGGTGCCCTGTTAAGTCGACAGCAATGGCCAATATGTAGTAGGTTCTTTACACTTTGCTTTTAAAGATTTATTTTTATTTATTTATGCATCCAAGCACTGGGGTGTAGGCCAGAAGTGTGGTGGGTAGGTGAGAGGATTTACCAGAGACCGAGTGGGGAGCGGAGCAGGCAGATCTACTGAAATACACTGCTAAGGGGAGCAGCAGGTGAGACGGGCGAGGTCTGCTGTGCCATATGTGGGTCACCTCCCTGACCATGAGTTGAACTTAGGTTGCAGTGGCTGCTGATAGCTCGATAGCCCTGAGACTTTAACCCCTGTACCACCAGGGAGGCCCCAGTCACTTTCACTTTCAAGGGACACTCAGGTGGTCTCTGAGTGAGATTTCATGACTGGTTGCATTATTTTCCTTTTCTTTCAGTGCAAGAGAAGCTTTTGATTTTAAATCTCTTCTGGAGAAACAAGAAAAAAGGTGCCATTCCACCTTTCTCAAAACATACTTCTCATTGATCTTTTTGGCTAGCTTTTTTGTTAAGTGACTAAAGTGAACTTTTCATTTGCCATTCACTGTTAAGCCACTAAAATGTCTCATTTTATCTTTGTGAATTGTTTAATCTGGTTGAAACTAAATACTGAGTGTCTTCCCGTTTCTTTTCCTTGCTTTACAAAGACTCCCTGAAACTTCCCCAAATTCTAAAGCACACTTGTATTCAGAATGTCCCCAGGCTAATCAAAGAATTCAACCTCTGACATTAGAATAAGAAAGTTTTTTTGTAGCTCCTTAGAGTTTTCAGTGCTTTTTCCCACGTTCACTAGCATGCTGTGTTTCCAAAAGATGTGAGCAGCTAGAACTTTGGTTGGCAACCCCCACCTCCACCCCCATATCCTTTTCTGTGGATGAAACTGTCCACATTCATCATTAACACTCAAGTGAATGCCCTCCAAAGAAAATACACCCTCTACCTGGTTTGGATATCTTGAGCTTAAAATGTGGTACTGCTAAAGGTGGAATTTCACTAAGCAACCATAGTGAGGAGGGACAGACACTCTCCCCTGAACAACTCTCTGTAGCTGGAGTTCTGCTCTGGCTACAATTGTGTAAGTTTGGTCCATAAGAGTCTGGAGAGAATAAGGGACATGCTACACCTTAAAATGTGTTTCCATTTGGCAAGCTATGTGAAAAGAAAAATCTGGTTATCAGAGTTATTTATTGATGGGTTTTGGTAGTTCTTTCCCTTGGATTTATAACTCTAACTTTAAAAATTATATGCATAGCTTAGGGGAATGACAGTGATATTCTGAGTAGATATTACAAAGCTGACAACAGTAAAAAAGGTTTTATCTTACACTTATGTTCATTTTTTAATGTGAATTACCATTTTATTACAAAACCCAAATAGGACTACTGTTTTCAATACTACTTGACAGTGAAGAGAGCTATCAAAATTTTGTTTTAGAGGATCATTTTGAAGCTTGGAAATTTCATCTCATGTTACCTGACAACAGTCAGATCTAGGTGGTGCAAACCATCACAAAAGGAATACTCACATCTCCAAACTAGAGATGAAACACTCATGAATAAAACAGTTATCCAGGAAAGCCTACAACTTGCAGAAATTAAGACAGGAATCTAAATCTAAGGAAAGCATATTCATATCTTTGTTTTATACTAGTTAAGCTGACTAGCTGTTTAGTCAGCAAGAAAACCAGAATAATCTTTTGTTATTAACTTGTTCCCTCTCACCCTGACACATCCCCAAGGTAAGCTCCAGATTTCTGCTCAGAGACATCTCTTGCAAAGTCCCTGCATTGTGATTGTGACAAACCTCTTCTCGGAATGACTACTCACCACCCAAGTGCAGCATTCCTGGAAGAGAGTGACAGAGGGACAAGGAACATGTTCTTCCATCACAGTGGCCCAATTTTCCTTTTTGTGTGGAGTCTGTGTTACACCCTAGCCTGAGGGCCAGGCGGAAGCACATCAGACCTCACATGCTATGTCTCTGGAGGGAGGGCGAATTATAATACATTTCCTGATATTATCTCCGAATTATTTTGGCATCTATGATTGAGCTGCCTTTATTGATTAAGCCCTTTCTGTCCCTTGTATTGTGTCCTTGTAATTCTTAGGGAACACAACCATTTTGCTTTGGAAACCACCCTACCCCTCTCCCATGACTCTGGAATGCCCAATGTGGTGGCTGTTTCTGAAATCTTAGAAAGAGCAGTTGAGAGGCATCTAAAGAAGGACATCAACTTCCTCCCCAGAGAGACAGCAGAAGGAGTGAGAGTGATGAGGGTGTTGGCATTACGTTTTTGTGGTAGCAACAGCGCAGAGTCAGAATAAGGAATCCTGCAACTTCCTCATGTCCTCCCCTTTCCTCCCACCATGCTCTAGTGGGAAGAAGTACCTGCTTTGAAATTAGAGACAGAAAATTGCCTGAGTCACCCTAGTATAGGAACTGTGTAGCAACTTAGCATTTATACACCGGAGGGCTGATTCAGTGACCTTTGTGGGTACTTAACTAGATATTTCCCCTGTGCTTTTGCCTTGTAGTTTTTAAATGTTTTCTAGAGTCACAGGAATGAGAGCTAGTGATGAGATAAGGCTAAATCGGTGGGCCATGGACTTTAATTTGTAGGTTCATTGAAATGACTACAGTTGTGCCACCGGAGAGGGAAGCCCCTGCTTTGCAACCCTCGCTCCCAGCAAATACAGCCTCTGCTGGAATAAACCCCCTGAGATGAAGCTTATTTAAAATGACAACTATAAATGATATCCCTTATTCATTCAGAATGATGTTTTTTATGTTCAGCATTCCCATGATCAAAGGCAATACTGATGGAACTTTAATTGTGTACTGTATCTTACTGAGTGAGATACTCTGAATGATGATAACACTGCAAAGCTCAAGTGTTCAAGTCCATGTATACAGGCCCAGAGGTAGAAATGTGTGCCTAGGTTCTAGGGGAGCTTTATCAGATCCTTGCCTTCCAGCATCTGGACATTTCATCCCTGGCTGCTTTTGGAGGGAGTCAAATCCTGACAGGAGGGTTATCTAGGGAACTACCCGGGAGGAAAATGAAACCCTGTGTGGAGCAGGAGGCCAGGCCCAGGCCCCTGCTGGTAATGCAGTATGTCGCTGTCACATCTGACTGCATACACAAATAGATGCTTGGACTTTTTCCCCCTGCTTTATTTTGTTTTGTTTTATTTTGCCTTTCACAACAGCATTCGTTTTGTAAGGCAAAGAAAAATCTCTTGGAAGGATTCAAGTTTTCATATCTGCAGAAGGCATTTCTACAGCTTTTGTCAAACTGAGCTGTTCTATAAAGCGTCTTTGTTTCTGCTTGACTGTTGCAGAAAGCAAGTCCATAAACTAGCACGAATACAGGAGAGAATGATTTCTATTCAGAGAGTCGAGTAGGATATGGTGCATGGGGCCCGTCCTGAAAAGGGTTTTGTTTCTTGCAGCATGGTGGAAATTCACATTCATATTGCTGCCTCGTGTTCTTTAGCATGCATGGTTAAACAATGGGACTTGCCAGCCTATGTGGCAGTGTTGATTAATGCATGCTTTGAATGTGTTGATTAATGTGTTCCTGCGATGCCTCCTTGAGCCGAGACTGCACCTGAGGTGTGTAGCATGTGCCTCCTCACTGCTGCTGTGCGGCTCACACGGGCACATTTGCTCACAGGTCTTCTGTGTGTCTATTTCACACCATTGCCTCCATAAATAAAACTACAGATGTAGCAGATGTTTTTCAGAATTTCCTCTCACAAAAGAGTTTTACACTGTAATCTAGCAGGGACCCCTTGAGCTATGAAGTTTGTAGAAAGGATGCTCTCTGGCTCTCCAGAAACCCTTGGTGCCATCTGTCCAGGGGAGGATGCTGTCCTGACTTGCATTTCTGTTCTTCTCAAAAAAAAATTTTTTTTAAAGCTAAAATAAAAGGCTGTAAATACCTATGGAGTTCAGAGTTTACTTGAATAATAAAGGGAGAGAGATGCAAATCGACTGTCTTCTAGCTAGACCCCTGGTGAACTTGGCTTCTCAGTTGGAAACCCACTCTTCACAGAGCTGGAGGTTCCCAGCAGCTCACCCAGGGTGATTCTGTTTCCAGTCAACTTTATTCAGGCTTGTGACTTTTCTTGCTATTATGAATCCCATTAAACCACACATTTTTTCATAGCCTATTTCCAAAAAGGCTTATCTTGACGTAGGTCTGCCTGGCTAATGGTTTGAAAATGACAAGTGCTTCAGAGTTTTTCTTTGTTCAGTATCTTTTTTGCTTGTTGATAGAGATATAAGAAATTCTACTGCTATGCTTAAAGCTTTCTGAACTTAGGATTCTTAGCAAGAATGCAAAAATGAATGAGAAAGTCATGTTCTCAATAGGTGAAAGAGGGTTTGAGTGTAGAAGAAATGGTTCAATGTTGCTGGGGTCCTGGGTTATTTGTCCACTGTGCTTTGAGACTCCAGTGATAGCAATTTAACAGAGAAGACCGTCTTATTAGTCCTAATAAGAAAAACTTCTAATGTTGGGAGAAGCAAAGAAAACAAATTTATCCTGAGCAAGAGGAATTACTATATGAAACTATTAAGTCAAGAAGTGGTGAAGTCACCAATATTTATCCCATTTAATTATTGACATAAAATTAATGGTAAATGATGATATTCTGATATTTTCTAGAATATGGCTTCAGTGAAGAGTTTTATTCCATTTAGACATCAATGTAAAGACAATTCAAAGCTCTACTTTGGAGGTTCATAGAATATGTGACTCCTATTAATGATATCTTCCCTCAAACATATTATTTTTAAATGCTTAGTTATGTCTGTCTCACAATATTTAAGAAAAATTGAAAAGTATTGAATTAGTTCTTGGCACTTGGATTTACATAAGCCTCTCTTTTAGAATTCAGAGTACACAGAAAAAGTGTTTAAATCATTATAACACACACTTGGTGTGGAAGATATTTGGGGAAACTAATCTTACTGGATTTTTCAGAGAATCATTAGTTATAGGATATGTTTAGAAGAGAATTGCATCGAAATAACTAGAGGGCGTTCCCATTTGTGATTAGACATGCATTTCCTTGGTTTGCTTGAATTCTATAAGAATTGAAGGGTAAACAAAGAGAAGCAGTGTACATGATAAATCCATTTTTCCACAAAGCTTTTGCTACTGTACTGAATAAAAGTCTCGCTGCAGAAGCCGCTAGCCTGGTGAAGGAAGGGCTATAGGAACAGGTTACGAAAGGAGGAAAGGGAAGGCAGAGAACAATCCAACATGGAGAAATGGCATCTGATAGTTTCTATTTGTTTATTTTTTGTGAATAAGCACAGAGAGAATGTAGTTAATGTAGTTTCCTAAATGGCTTTGTTCCCTAGGGCAAAAAAAAAAACTGAACAACAACAACCAAACCAGAGAATTGGATAAATATACCCAGGCAAAATTATACTTAAATAATTCAAGTGACCTGGAAAATATATCTAAGTTCCAAGTGTCTTGTAAGATATTTCTGCATTATTTCCCCTTTATAGAGAATCTAGCTACAGCTATGCCTTAATAAAATAAAAAGTCTTTGAATTGATTTGTTGTACAAAATAATAAATTATTGGCTGGAATATGTTTTTACAGATACTTGGAAAACTTTCTTGCCATAGAGGAGTAGGAAAATTAAATAGGTTTTTAGCTGACTTCTTGCACCATCCTGGGCACTTAGTTCATGCTCTGTAAATATTTGTTGAATTACATGAATGTTCATTATGTACAAAAGTCAAAAGTCATTCCCAGGGAAAACTTTCCTGCTTTTTTTCTGGATCATCCTATGTGCTGCTGACACTTGTCAGCTACCCAGAATAGCTTTATAATAAACTGATGGATTTGTTTTTGAAAACAGACCTTTGAGCAAAAGGATTTTCTTCTGTAGGGCAAATCCCCAAGTTCAGTGAGGAAGTGTAGGTATTGAATGCCTACATTACAATGGACTTGCTGAATCTTTGTAGTTTATTTTCATTAATGAAAGTAGCTATTTGACTCAGTAAGTGATCCAGTGGATGCAAAGACCTTTGTTATAAAGATCAAATAATTGAATTTCTTTTGTAAAGCAGGTTTTCCCTGGCTGTGGGGTCAAACTTGGTTCTTCACAGGTAGAGTGTTCAACGATCACTGAATGACTGGGAGAGCTGTTGCCCATACTTGAACCTAGAACTCACAACTCTGTTGATAACAAATCCATCTTTTTTTCTGGAGTTGTTTGAGTTCTATCAATACAAATAAAATACTAACCTATGGATGTATATATAGTGCCTACTGGCGGCCATCCTCATTAATTAATATTATTACTTCTTATCTATGGTGAACTGTAGAAGGTTCTAATAATGCCGTCAGTAATTCATATTCTTTAATTATGCACATATAAATTGTTTATATACATATGTCTGTAGTAGGTATACACATAAAAGGAAAGCACAGAGCAGCATTATCAAGTGTGAGATGTGTGCTGTGGCCTAAAAGTTCTCCACAACCACTAGGCAGATGATGTGAGACTGACGAATGATTGATGACTGATTTCAAAGACTTGAACTGGTCACTTAGGAAGATTAATAATAAGCTGGTTCAGAAAAAAATTAATTTTTCTGAAATTACAGTGTATTTAATGTGTTACAGTGAAAATATGGAATAGAAGTTACAGAGGGGGATGGCAAACTCTTGAGGGAGGAGGAAAGTAAGTGTGGTGTTTGCATGGCAAAGGAAAAATAAGTAAGCCATTTTAGATAGAATGTAGACCTAAAAAATGGTTGGAAGTAACTTTGGAGAGGTGTTGGTTTGTTCTTTTTTCATGAATGAATACATACTCATTTATGAATGAGCTGCTACAATTCAGACATCTTCAAGAGTAGCAAGCAAGCTGTACATAAAATGTGTATGGCACAATAATTACAATATGGTGTAATTAGTTAAAAAAAGTAAAATAATATATGTCAGTATAATATATATGTAAGGTGTAATGTGATGTAAAGGCAAATGTGACAATTCCACGTAGTGGCATGAGGGAAACCCTTGAAAAAGAACATCAGAGATGAGTAGGCATCATCCAGGCCAACTTGGAGGATACTTAGCTGTGGGAGAAGGTACTGTTGATTCCATCGGAAGCCTTGCAGTACTTTGAGTACTTTGTGATGACCTAAGGTGGAGACATTGCAGTGTTGTGAAGGCAGCCTGGAGAGTGTTGTCTGTGCCAGGAGTTTCAGGTAGGTTACAGGGTTCCAGTTAAGGTTTTGCATATGGGAGTCACATGATCAGGTCTGAGTTTAAAACAAACACCCTGGGGCCTCCACGTTGGCGCAGTGGTTGAGCGCTGGGCTGCGAGGCTGCCCGTAGCTTCTGCAGTGCTGGTTTGATCCCTGGCCAACGGCGAGGGTCCCACATGGCACGCGGACCTCTCCTGCCGCGCCCGCTGCTCCCCTAAGCAGTGTATTTCATCAGTCCGTCTGTTCTGCTCCCTTCTCTGGCTCTGGTGAGTCCTCTCACCCTCCCGTGCTTGTGACTATACCCAGTGCTTGTATAAATAAATAAATCTTAAAAAAACAACAACAACAACACCCTGGAGGATTGGAATATAGCTGAAATGGGAAACTAAACTAATCAAAAGCTAGACTTGACAAGAAAGACCACCCAATACTTGACTTAGGGGTAAGAAAGTTCCTAACAGCGGGACCATGGAGAAGGAGCTCTTTACACTATATTTGAGTGAACCAATTGGGAATAAAGAATGAGGAAAAGCAAGGCTTGACCTCTGCCATTAGAGACTGGTAGGATGGTGATGCTATGGACCAGCATAGAAAATGCAGACAGAGGGCTGCTTTTGAGAGGAAGATATAGATTGTCAAGAATATGTTGAATTTGAAGTATGTCTGACTCTGAATATACTGGACTGAGTTTGAGTTATGTTCAGTTATGAACACACTAAGTTCTTGGGCGAAAAGTGTTGTGTGCCCACCAATGTTTTGAGGTTAATTGAATGTCAGTATTTTAGGAATGTTCAGTGAAAGCATATTGAAGATGAGAAGGGCCATTAAGAAACTATCATTTAGATAGATGTATGAGTACCGAGAACCCAGGACTAGGCAGAGAATGTGGAATTGGTACGGAGATGTGCCAGGAGACAAACAAGCTGCCGCTGGAGAAGACCACCTTTGGTTTTCATCATTCTGTTTACATTTAGCCAGAATATTTGTCCCATCCTGTGAGTATAATCTTGTTTGAGACTTTTGTGTTTTAATTGAGTTTCATCTCTGGAGCTCAGAGAACAGGGTTAGCAGCAGTGATAACTGGTTATCACAAGTTACCTTTAGAATTAGTGCATTTTTTTGAGTCAATGGGATGGTTTCCCAGAGACCACATGCAAGGAGAATGAATGCCATCAATCATATCCAAGAGAAGAGCTGGTCATAGAAACCTAAAGGTCAAAAACTCTTATTAACTGAGGGGCCTAGAATGTACACAGTTCAGACTGAAGTGGCTTCTCAAAGTCATCTGAAAGAACAAAAAGGAAATTTTGCCAAGGGCAAAAATGAAGAAAAACAGTACACAGCTTTCCAAAGGGTCACTGGAAACATTTTTAAAGCAATAACATGGAACAATGTGGCATTATTACTAAGCAGACAAATTTGAGTCTAATGTGAGGGGAAAGAGCTATCTGTTATATTCATGGTGTTTCCCCCACCCCCCTCCCATTATTTGAGAGAGGTGACTCAGTAAGATATATATCAAATAATTGAGGTGATACTTCCAGTTTAATAGTTTTTTCAGATTTCTAGATGAAAGTCAGCTTAATCCAGGGCATGTGCTAAAATGTCTTACCAGTCTCAGAAATATTGTCCTAAAGTGATGTGTTCACTACAGAGGGAATTCATGTGCAGTTATGGATGAATTCTGGCATAATTAATGCCACCAAATCATAACTTTAAATGCTCAAATTCATAAATTTTTTATTTTGTGCTCCTAGGTATCTCTTAATCAAAACTCATACCGCTGTCCATTCTTATTTTATTCAATCAAATGGCAAAGAACTGTAGTTTTTTTAAAAAATTATCTAATTTTCCTTCTATATACATAAACAGGCAGAGGGGGAATTCCCAATCTAATTTGGTTCTTCTATGGATGGGCTACCAAGGCTAGGTGGGATGGGATAGTAAGCAGTCCTGTGAGTCCATGTGGGCCACTGGAACCTATTTTTTGGAAAATCATCTAATACTTATTTTAATTTCGATAGGTTTTATCTGGTTGGTTTTCCATGTTTTACTTGCATTGTTCTGAACAGGGTTGACATATAACATACTTTGGCATCTCTAATAAAATTATATTTTTCCTCTGTCAGTAATTTACTTCCTGGAAAACCAAATGGAAATTGTTTATTAGACTATAAAATTGCACTATTTTTAAATTGTTGAAATTATTTTGAATTCTTCATGGATGATGTTAGAGAGTTCATTATAATTTAACATCTTTTTTTAAAAAATCAAGATCATCCTCTCTTGGCATTATGTAGCTGTGCCTTGTATATATTTCATTGTCATAAACTGTTTTACCTCTGTGTATCGAATATGGGGAATCCTGTACACTTTCCTTTGTTTTTACAAAGAATAATTTTTTATAAGAATTCATGAGTTAGGGCCTCCCTGGTGGCGCAGCGGTTGAGTGCTGGGTTGCAAAGCTGCCCTCAGCCTCCACAGCGCTGGTTCCATCCCTGGCTGCTCCCCGGCCACCAGAGGAGGGTCCCACATGGCGCGCAGACCCCTCCTGCCGCCCGCTGCTCCCCTCAGCAGTGTACTTTGGTCCTTCTGCCTGTTCTGCTTCCTGCTCTGGCTCTGGTGAATTCTCTCACCTTCCTGTGCTTCTGACTGTACCCAGTGCTTGTATAAATAAATAAATCTTAAAAAAAAAAAGGCTACACCCATTTAAAAAAAAAAAAAGAATTCATGAGTTAGTGAAATCTAATTCTATAGAAACATACATTCAATGTAATATTCCTGAATAAAAAGTAAATCAGAACTTATTTTAAAAAAAATATTTATGCATACAAGAACTATAGTAGAGGCCAGAGGTGCAGGGGTTGAGAGGATTCATCAGAGACAGAGTGGGGAACAGAACAGGCAGACTGACTGAAATACACTGCTGAGGGGAGCAGCTGGAGAGACAGGAGAGGTCTGCCCCGCCATGTGGGTTTCTCCCTGGCTGGGGATCAAACTTGTGCTGCAGAGGCTGCGGATAGCTTCAAAGTGCTGTGCTTAACCCCTTGCGCCACCAGGGAGGCCCAGATAAAAAGATTTTCTGTAACTAGTTTGATAGTACTATACTTTGATCAAAGGATTTGAATTTCAAAACAATCTTTTTGATGAATTAGCTTCTGTTACTTATTTAGCACCACAAAATTGGCATCTTGATTTCAATCGTAGAATAAATTATAAACAAAAATGAAGAAGTTCTAGACTGTAAAGGAAATTTTGCCTGATTCTGTTATTAGTATTATTAATTATTAATAACTTACATTTCCTCCTGACCTATGTGCCTCAACCACAGCCATTTTCTTTGGAATTGGGCAATTGGCCCACCCCAGCTGCAGACTTGCCCCTAGTTTGGCACAACATGGAGGCACGTTAGTTTCATAAAGGGCCCCAGCTTACCCAGGGATGCATTTATGTAATGCTTCTATGTTTTGTTGACTTGTACATATGACATGATGGCCTTTTTTAGAAAACAGATGTTTATTATCACAAGAGCATCTGGGATCCTCTATGGTTATACTCCATAAAGACAGATTAGTTTAATTTCACATATTTTAATGTCTTCCCATTGGTGATGGCCCTTCTTCAATATTTAATAAGGTAAAATTAACACAGTACTACAATAACAATTGAGAATAATCAAAATATGCCCTAAGCGGTATCTTTTTAATATAAGAGTTTTTTCTCCATTTCTTTTATTAGTCTATGTCTATCAAAAATGTCATCAGCAGTTTGGGGAAGGATTAAACTTGTATGTAGGCAGTAATACTTTAGTAGTGCAATTGACTATTCCCAGAGATATCTATTTTGAAAACCATTACGTCCTCTTGTAACAGCAGCCAACATTTTTGAGGCTTATTATCTTGCAGACATGTTTTAACATTTTATATTTTTATCTCACGTTATCCTCACAATAATCTGTCATTTCCCTCACTTTATAGATGAAGAAACTGAGATACAGAGGTAAATCTATTGCCCATGGACACACAGCTAAGGAAATGATAAGTCAGGGATTCAAACCAAGTTAGTTTTCAGAGGGCATTCCCTTCACTGCCACACCTCTTCGAGTAAAGCACTTGGCCTTGGGAGTTCTGGTCATTGTGCTGTATGTACATGATAAATAAGGTCTCATATGGAAGTCAAAGCTATTACCCTGCTGCCTAGTCACATTGCATAATAAATCTAAAAGCTGTCGAGGCTGTTACTCTGCACCTGTGCTTCTAAATATCCACGACACATTTGTGTACATTGTGTACATTCATGGGTGCTCCCAAAGAGGAAAAAGAATTTCTAAGCCAAGCGATATAATATAGTTAGGACTGCCTGCTTGCTGCAAGTGGTATTATGTAGTGTAGAGCATCCTTTTCTCTTGTGTGTTTGATGATACCTGAAAAAAAAAAAAGTTGGAATTTAGTGACAGCTTGTTTTGCTCACAGGTGCCACCTTTGTCCATATTAAATAGAAATAGTCATCATTAAAACTTCATTTTTTACCTTGTCAGTACCCCCCTCTTCAGCACCATTCTGCTTCTTCCCTCCTAGAACTCTTGCCAAATTTCATTCCCACAGAATTCCTATGATGGTAGCTGCTTCTCAGAAAAAAATAAACTGACCACTGCTTTGGTTGTGACTTTCTACTCTTTCCCAGCCCCTTCCCTATTTTAACCCAGTGTTTGTGCTTTAATAGAGGAATCTGGAAAATAAGTGGTCTTAAAGATCTAAAGAAAGGAAAAATTAAATCCAATCATTAGATCCAAGTAATAGAATTCCACTCAAAGGGTTTATTTGTTTGGGGCCAGTGAGCCCTGACCTCCAAGTCCCTTAAATCACCACATAGTAAAACTCTCTTCTCATAAACCCCTCACTACTTAGATTACAAAAATTTCAGTGATGCCTTATAGACAGTTATCATGATAAATATGTATTTTTTTCTTTGATTACATATTTTCATTAGTAGTAGGTATGGTTTTACAGCATGAATTTTATTTAAATGTGTATTTAGTTTTAACAAATCTCTCCATATTACCAAGTGTTTCATTCTGGATATATTACTTTTTCATTATCCTAACTAAGTTTGTATAAAGCCAACCCCTTAGCCTAACCTTACTTTTATTCCTCTCCCCTCACTCTGCGCTTCGTATGCTGTCCCCTTGATGTCCTGTAAATAAGCCAGGTACACTCCTGGGACTCACGGCTTTTCCACTGTGCTTCCCTCTGTGAGGAACACTCCTCCTGCATATGTCCCCACAGCTTGTTGCCTGTTCTTCAGGTCTCAAATATCAGTTTTTGGTGAATTCATTCTTGATCCCGTGGTGAATAAACAATGTGTGGGTATACCCACCTGAAAACCCCCATCTCTCTTATTTTATCTCCATAGTTCTTGCGACCTAATAAACAATATAATTTACTATTTATTTTGTTATTATCTCTCTCTGTCTACTAGAATATAAGGTCTATGAGGGCAGGAACTTTTGTCTATTTTGTTCATTAGTGTATCCCAGCACCAAGAGTATTGCCTGGCTTATTTACAGTAGGTGCTTGGTTTTCTCGATGAATGACTGAATGAATGTAGACTTAAAAAAATTTAATGTTTCAATTCTTTGTTAGATATTGTCCTCCCCAAATAAATCTGCCTTACTTTGGTGTAGCATTTTGACTCCCCAAGGTTTAGAACTGTCATACTTTAGAACTCCGCTTACAAGTTCTGCCAGCAGGAGAAAGGGTGTTGTGACTTTCCATTGTTAAAAGTGGAGGTGGAGTTGGAAAGCAATCAAAAGAAATAGCGCTCCCATTTTTTGAAGCAAAGGCACAAATCTAGCATTTGTTTTTGAGAGAGAACAAATGCTCTTCACAAAGATCAGAAACTGTTTTCCAAATGTTTGAAGTAAGTCACTGATCTTTTAACTAGTAACTGGAAAAGCAAGTGTTTTGGTGACAAATAAGGGCTTTGTTGTGTTGAGGCAAATTGTAAGTTTATAAAGACTGATTGGATTTGGCTTGTGACTAATTCTGACAGTTATGAGGGAGACTCTTATCTGGCCTAGATACATATATTTAAAGTAAAGGTCCTTGTCCTCAAAGAAATTAGATTTTTTTTTTAAACATAGTGCTCTCTTTTGGGTTAACACAATGCATGGCTTGAAATATAACATTAAGAATCTGCCCAAGTTACAACAGTTCTGTAATGGTGGAGGGAAACAGATTATGTGGGGAGAGAGAACATTGTTACTTGCTTTTTAGATAGTTTATTTTTCAATAATTTACTTACTTTGCTACTTGTAAAACCACCAGAGACCATAAGAAACAGAACAATATTCCTAATGGCTTCCCAATTACTGGTCTCTGCTTTGTGTTATGAAATTGAAGCCAGTGTATTTGCTATCCGTACAATAAAAGTCTTTATCAACCTCTAAGACCTGCCCTTGATGTTACATTCATGTTTGATTTCAGGATTCTGGGATACCTCCACAGTCCCCCTTCCTAAAACCTAACCCAAGCTATTAGCTAAAACTTAAAATTGTTAGAACTTAGTTTCTTTAATTCAAGTCTTGTATTTATTGAGCTGCTACTGTTTCAATCACATCTTAGACATGGGATTAGTTCCCCTGAGTAGCTTATATACTCTCCTGCATGCCAGGGACTTTAAGCTTTGGTTCCTGTCTAAATGACACTTCCAACATCTCATCTGTAGGAAATACTTGAGTAGCTCCATATTCCCGCTCTTTCCAGGAAAGATGTCAGGATGCTGAATAGAGGAGAAAGGCTAGCTCTTGTGTAAGACAAGGAGCTCAACTGGATAGTACAAAAGAGAAGTTTTCCCAACTTTCAAATTTTACAGTAGCCCAGCCTTGTCTAGATGTCAATTGCTTGAAAGTCTGGCTTTTGTATCCTTCTTAAAACCTTGACGTGTGTGAAAATGTATCAGGTAGAAGTGCAGACTTCTGTCTAAAACCATGTGAAAATAGCCTTTGCTTCTTATTGACAACCTCTGGGCACCCTCCCTGCTCAGGTGCTCCTCTGGCAGGTTCAGTGGAGCTCTTTTCAAATGGCTTCATGTGTAGGAGCTCAGCAGATACGACAGAAAAGAGAAGTTGCTCTGGCGCTCTTCTTCTTGAGCCTTTTCTCAGCCCCTTGAAGAGGTCCTGTCTCATGGTGCTCTCCACTGGCTGATCACAGAGGTACTTTGGTGGTTGTCTCAAGTGCTGCTTTCCACTGATGGCAAAAGAGGTGTTAGAACCTTGTTTTTAAGTGCATCAATTCAGGAATGAGCCTCATCAGACAATGTGAGTCCTGGCTTTGCCAATAACAAGGAACATGGAGTAGTAAACTAACCACTGTGAGCCTCATTTCCCTCATCTGTGAAATGGGAAAGCATTCAGTTTTGCAGAGGTGTAAAAAAATTAATATGCAAAGAACCAGGTTCAGAATAAACCCTCAATAAAGAGTAGTTGCTTTTTTTTTTTTTTTTTTTAAAGCAAATACAACTCAATCCCAAATGATACTGGGGACGAAAAGAGAAAATCTGTAGATTTAGTAAGAGCTGAAAAAATTTGACAGTCTAACAATCATTTAATCTCTTTTTTTCTCCTACTCTTAACCCCTTTTGTAACAAATAGTTCTGCCCAAATTATGTATGTATAGTAATTATGCCCCTTTTTGCTATAGACAAAAGGCTTCTTATGTATGGTGATGCAAATGTGGGTTTAAGGGATGCTAATGTTTTAATGAGCCTGAAATTAATGAACAGGAAACTGAACAAGAATGGGGTAGACATCTTGGCACCAGAGATGGCTTCAGGGCAGGAAGTAAAAACCAACCCTAACCAGAAAAGGGGAAGTGTTTCGGAAGACCAGAAGGTGGGCTGGTGGAGGGGCTGCTTCTGGACTGACTGAGAGCAGACTAAACCGGGTGCTGAAGGAAAAACACAGGTGCCAATTCCACCCTTACACCAGGCAAGTGATCTTTGTGATGAAGTACTTTCCAGTCACACAGATAGTTTGAGTGCCTTTTACCTCAGCCCTTGGATATATCTATTTTGCCTTGTTCACTATTGTTCCCTAATTCACTGTGAATTAGTTCTATCACCCGATAGATTATAAATTCCTTCAGGGCAGGGATAATGTTTTCTATTTTATATCCTTCTTCCAAAGGGTTGCCACACTGCAGGTATGCTTATGTAAGGCAAGGAAATGGAAGCCACTTTAGTTATTTTAAATAAGAGAATATATTGGAAAGGCTGGAGCTACAAACAGAACAGGGAGAAGTGTTGGAAGAGCAAAAAAAGAAGAGGTGACAACTAAGTAAGAAGAACCTAACATGGGATGAATCCCATGAACTTGCTCCAGATGGTGCAAGAGATTTGGAGACTCTTATATTTCATTCTGGATCTACTTAGAGGTGCTGTGTCAACCGGGGTTGAAACAAATAAAAAAAGTGCTGACCCTTTCTGGTCTCTTTGTAGTCCAGACTCCAACTAGCCCGACTACTACTGTAGCAACTACTATTAACTGCATCAGTAAGAGTTAGAACCGAGGGTCTCTTTATCATGCTTTCATATTGCTCACTATACCTCCAATTAGCAGAACTAGATGGAAAGACAATTACTAGACAGGCATGGAAAATTTAGTTTGCAAATTCTTAGCTTCTACAGTACAAAGTACAGTGGGATAGGTATGGGACTGAAAGATAATAGATGGATAATTGGCACCCATTTATAATGGAGAAAGTACTTGATTCAAAATCAGCAGACCTGAAATCAAGCCCATATTTTGTAATCGTGTGATCTACTAGAAGTTTACTTGATTTTTCTGAACTTCAACTTTGTTGTTTGTAAGATGAGAATAATAATAGAACAACCCCACAGAGTTATTGAGAGAACTAAATGAGATAATGCATATGGAAACCATATAGAAACAAAGAGCTGTGTGAATATTAGTTACTTTACATGGACTTGTTAGCAGTTACCAAATTCACTGCTTAGAAGGCAATCATAAAGGCTTTTTTATAAATTAGAAAAGATTTCTGCAAGTCTCACAATTTACTACATGCACTTAGACATCCTTTATGATACAGGAAAACATTACTAAGTGGGAAAAGTTGTGAAATCAGTAGTATTTGTCAATTTAACAGATTAAAAACATTTTTTTAAAATTCTCTTTTGATGGGTCACATCCAAAGATAAGCAGCTGAGCCCTCTTAGCAGCAGGAAGGAAGGGCAGCTAGCCTTGGGTTACACAAATGAACTTATTAAGGGGATTTATAAAGCCATCTAGTTAATCAGAAAGGAGGGGAGTGAAAAGAGCCTTTCTTAGCCAAGTCATGATCACCCGCTGGACAATTAGAAGCTCAGTTTTCATTATACTGTTGTAGTCCTCGGTTGGGGTCAGGCATGTGAGCTAGGATACAGCTGGTGGGTGGATGCAGTAAAGCTGTTAATTAATCACAAGGGGGTGGAAATTGAGGATGAGGTGTTCACACCCTTTGATTTCCAATGGTCCTTGTTCCACTGCATTGACCCTCCTTTCCTGAGTTGACCTCTGTTAGATTTCGGTAAATTGTGGCATGTTAGGTCCTCATTTACAAGTTTCCAGTGGAGTTGTTTTAGCAAACCATTGATTTTGGTTTTCATTGGATAAATACTGGGTTTAACTTCTTTTAGATATTTTAGAGTAAAATGCTAGTTCAATCAATGTAGGAGATTTGGTGGATTTAGCTAATAACACATCTTACACAAGTAATAATACATCTAATTCTTTTCTGATGTTTTCTCTGTGTTAGATACTGCACTAAGCCCTTTACACCAACTCACTTAACTTTCATAATAAACCTGTGAGGTAGGAACTGTGATTCTTATATTTGCAGATAAAGAAATCGAGGCACACAACCTTAAGGAATTTGCATAGGGCTGCAGTTAATGAATAGGAAACTGGGCTTTGAACCCAAGCCAAACTGGGGCCAGTGTGTGATCTTGCCATGAGGAGGCAGTACTTCTCAAAATCAAAACTTCTTTCATGTCTCTACTTGTTGGGTGATTGTTCACCTAGTTAGACATGGCATATTTAACAAGATGAACTTCTGTAAATGCATCATACTCCTGTATTGGCAATCAGATCTCAAAAACTTAGATTGCATCAGCATTTTGAGATTACCCTTTCCGACTTTTGCATTATTTCAGCACTGTGATCTACTTGGAATTATAGTTTCTAAACAACTTCACAAATGAAGAAATTTATTACATAAGCATACTAGAATAGCCAACTGTTGCCAAGGGAGACTTGGACTTGTGTTTTTTTAGGTAAGGAACCAGTCTAGGAGACATCCACAGCTGCTTAGTCACAGAACAAGGCCTAGACGGCAGGTAGCCCTTGATGGGTTTCTTTAGCTCCAGGGCCTTGGAACAGCCTAGCCCTTTTAAATTGGTTGCTACCATTTTAAAAACAATTGCTTTCATAGGAATTTGTATTTCTGGCTGCAAAAAATGAATAAATAAATAAATAAATAAATAAATAAATAAATAAATCAGGCTTTCTGGCGGTACTGAACAGCTGCCCAGTAAGCAGGGCCAGCAACTCTGGGCTTCACTGGGCAGATTTTGTTCTTTAATCTCTCGTCTCCCTCAAGTATTGTAGGTTGAGACTACTAATTCACAAGAAAGTCTTCCTAGTTCCAATTAAATCTTTTTTATACCACCACATTATTTTTTTTAGAAATATTATAGCTATAATTCACCTGCTTTAAAAAATGTTTAACATTACAGTCAGATTCCAACTCTTCTTTTTTTATATTTTGTATATTTTACATCATTTTTCATTTTTGTACAATGTATGCATTTTCATCTTGGTTATAGTCCCCATACAATTCCCACCCCACTTGTTTTGATCCTACTCTCTCTTCCCTCTGCCCCCCGTAGTGTGCCTCTGGTTGATTTTGATTTTTACTTCATTATAATTAGTTTTTTTCCTGATCCCTTATTTGGGTCTTCTAAATTCCTGCTATGAGTGAGACCATCCAGTATTTTTCTTTTTCTTTTTGGCTTATTTCACTGAGCATGGTCCAACTCTTCTTAAAGGATGATGATATTGTGTGTCTTTATCACCTTCTCTTTCCTCTCATTTCATTCCTTCTCTCTCCAAGAATTTGTGATGCTATATTACTCCCAGGCAAGGGCAAAAGTAACTCTCCTCATGTACATGCAATAAATGCATTCATATATAACAAATACATTTAAAAGCTTGTGATGTGCCACATACAGATGAAAATAAACCTATGAAAAGCTGCTCAGCAGCATGCATCATAATGGACATGCAAATTAAAACAGCAGTGAGATACCCCTACTCAACTCTCAGAATGGCAGGACTATAGAACCCCAACAGCACAAATGCAGATAAGGATGTGGAATGAAAAGGTTTCATACATTGCTAGTGGAAATGCAAAAGTGGAAGACAGTTTTGTGGTTTCTTACAAAACTAAACATACTCTTACATATGATTCAGCAATCGTGCTTCTTGATATTTTAGCTAAAGGAGTTGAAAATTTATGTCTACACAGAAACTTGCACAAGGATGTTTATAGCAATTGTATTCACCCAAGATGCCCTTCAATAGGTGAATGTTTAAATAAACTGTGGTATATCAGACAACTGAATGTTAGAGCTAAAAAGAAATGAACTATCAAACCATGAAAACATACAGCAACCTTAAATGCGTATTACTAAGTAAATGAAACCAATCTGAAAATGCTATGTATACTTTTTGATTCCAACTATATTTCATTCTGGAAAAGATAAAATTACGGAGATGGTAAAATATTAGTGGCTTCCACAGGTTGGGATGGGAACGGGATGAATAGGCAGAGCACTGAAAAATTGTAGGGCAGTGAAAATAATCTGAGTATTGTAATGTTGGATACATGTCACTATACATTAGTTCAAACCTATCTACCATACGTTGAGAGTGAACCCTAAGGTGAAATATGGACTTTGGGGGATTATGATGTGTCAGTGTAGGTTCATCAGTTATAATATATTAACCACTCTGTGGGAGATGTTGATAATGGGGGAAACCCATGATATATGGGGCAGGGAGATACAGGAAATATTTGCACCTTCCTCTCAATTTTGCTTTGAACCTAAAACTAGTCTAAAAATTATCTTTAAAAACAATTTTGTAAAACAAAATCCACTGTTACTAGCCAGTCCTTGTGACCCATGTTTAACTGTCAAGAAAGACATATTTGAGAAAGAACAAACTCTTTGGAATCAATCTGTCTTCCTCTATATTGTTTTGCCAGACCTTAAATTGTATTAATCTCTAAGTTTCCAATTATGTACCATCAGGCCTCTGACCTTTAACCATTTTCTTGCTTTCTGGCTTTTTTGAATTAAAAAAAAATTGCATAATGAAACTAATTCTATTTTCCCTTGAGATAATACCTTTTTAATTACTCAGAAGGGAGTCAAATTAAGTAGTATTTACCCAAAGTAAATGCAGGAGATAAAATATTTCCATGGCATGTTTAATTCAAAACACTCATGTATACAAATTAATTTGATGTTGGGCTAGTGGTATGTGGAGGAAGGGGTTGCCCAGAATCACAGCTCTTTTCTTGTGAGCTTATGTATTTCATCTGCCAGCAGCTAAGCAGCCAGACTCTGCATTTGCCAGTTTTCTCTGTGGAACCATTGGAAATTTGACTAGTCCCAGGTGGTTTTGTTCCTGTTCATGTACAGACTGCTCACTGAAAGTGCCCAGATGTGAACACTGTAACTCCAGCTTTATAATGCTGTTTATCTGGCAACAGAAGCCCTATTTGCAGGAGTTAGCTATCTTTTCCACATTTACCATGGTCCAGTGAGTGGTAGTGTGGAGCTTTGTGCCTTCACTAGCTCATTGATGACAATCAGCAGATTCTAAAGCCTTTTCAGAACCCTTAAAGAATAGATAATGATGGTGCACAATGCTGAAATGAGGAAAGGAATAATGGATATTCAAATGTTGATGCAATTTAGCCTCCCAAAACCAATTACAGTTCATTTTCTTTGATTAGCTTTTTCAAGTTTTGACTTTAATTCTTTATTGTTTAACTTCTGTAAGATGACACCCAGGAAAACATCACCATGTGAAATCTGTCAGAAATGTTTAGACAGTTTTAATCACAAAGAGTAGAAATGCCTGCTTTGTTCTGGACTGGCGACCCTGCTTTATCCTGTGCTGATAGTTGCTGATTCGACTTTTTAAGAATATAAATGATTCCTTTTTAGATGTTTGAGGGAAATGGTTTTCGGTTTTTGTATCAGATAGGAATGGTGTACAGCTGGCAGAAACTTGAAGAAAAATGAGTTAAATGTAGTACTATCATTTTGACTCAAAGAAGTCCGTCAGCCTGAGATACTCCACAGATTATAACCAGGAGCAAGATCTTTCTTCTTTTCTGCTCTTCCTTACTTAAGTTGTGGCACTAGTCCTCATTCTTTCAGTTTGCCTGCTGGCGATGCCCATAATCGGGGCAGTAAGATAGGGAAGGACAGAAAGGGTGCATACCTCATGATATTTTTTTTCCATCTGAAAAATTGGATTTACTGTTAATCATTAAGACCTTAAGGTGAGGGCCTCCCTGATGGCACAGGGGTTAAGACACAGTGCTATCAAGCTATTGCCAGCTACTGCAACATGAGTTTGATCCCCGCCCAGGGAGCAGACCCACATGGCACAACAGACCCCTCCTGTGGTGCCCACTGCCTCCCTCAGCAGTGTATTTCAGTACATCTGCCTGTTCTGCTCCCCACTCTGTCTCTGGTGAATCTTCCCCCCCACCACCACCACCACCTCTGGCCTATACCCCTGTTCTTATATGCATAAATAAATAAATCTTTAAAAAAAAAAAAAGACTTTAAGGTGAAAAAGACCTTTCAGAGTTTGACAGGATCAGTGTGTAAAGCTACCTATTACATTACCTTCCAAGTTTATGTTCAGCAACACCATAGACTTGTCCCAATGCAGGGAAATACATCTCTTCCTCTTCATGGGTTTCCTTTCAGGAAAGGAGGAGCCCCCTAATATCATTTTTAGTTATATTTCAATAGGTCTCAAAGTTCATAGTGTATCAGAATCACCTGACTTTTTTGTGGTACAGACTCTAGTCCTGCCCCACAGATTTTTCGGTTCAGTGGGTCTAGGAAAGGACCCAAAACTTTGTGTTTCTAACAGGTTCCTAGGTGATGCTGATACTGGAGTTCTGGAGACCACACTTTGAAAACTACCAGGTTTAGAAGAATTTTATCTACCGCAGGTCAAAATTCCCGCTAGTGAGGAATCTCCAGATAAGGCTCTGAAGCTTTAACTTCTGTGATATATTAGTTGATTGTTTGATTCAACAACCCTTTTTTAGGGGGGAGAAGGGGCTTGTCTGCTGTGTGTGTGCCTGATTCTGACAGACACTGCTAGTCATGAGAAGAGAAAGATGAGTCAGACAAAGTCTTAAAAAGTTTACCAACATACATCAAGTTCCTAAACACCTAGTTAACTGCACTGAGACAGCAGAGCATCTGTGCTCTCTGTTTCTATTGTTTATACTGTTGGTAGTATACATAGGATTTTTAATAGAATGTCAGATTTTTAAAAAATGATACTATTCTGTCAGTTATTCTTCAGTTTTACTTGAAACAAGGGGTTATGTCCTGTGACCTCCCTGAGTCCTAGATACCTTTCGTTTTTGGCAAGTCTCAGCCCAATTCATCTAAAGTATTATTCCAGGCAGACTGATCGTCTCCATCCCTCATCATGCCCCCCAAAAAAACACAAATGAAGGAAAGTCACTGCAATCAGTAGCAGAGACCCAAAGTCTAAATCATTGGCTTTTGAATGACTCATGTCTCTTTCTGCAGAAGGCAAATAATACACCTGTATCATAGATAAAAATAAGCAAATTCAGTAGTGATGCCCCATATGGTTAGTTATGTGGCATTTTTTCAGTAAGGGAAAACATTTCCCCTCCTGTTACTGGAAAGACTAATGAAGAACTCCCCCTGGCTCCTGCTGATCGCTAATTTATCCTGAGAACATTTAAAGACTGGAGGTTGGATTAGGGACAGGTGTTAATGTAATTTAAACTGCCTGGCAACCTGAGAAAGGATTCATGTATCTATAAAATATACTGTAAAGTCAAGATAGGGGAATACAATAAATGTGTGAATCCATGTAGAGAATTCTAAAAATAGAAGTTTCTTATGAATCTAAACTAATTGGCATGTAGGACACATTCACATTAGCTTACTTACGGCTCTCAAAATGCTGTCCTGATAGGCATTTTCCATGTGCTTTTGTGTAACCAGTGCTGATACATGCATTTTAGTGTGAGAAGTGCACTCGGGATATAAAGCTTGAGTGAACACAATTCTTTTGAATGACTACAAATATTTTTTACTTGGAATTAACTTAGGTTTAAAAACTCACTGTCCTGCAACTTCATTATATAAATAATATATTTATTATATATTATATAACATAATTATGTATAAATAAAATATACATTATTTTATTATACCAAAATAATAAAAATGATTTATCTGATTCATTAGACACCAAAGTAGAGTAGATAGAGTATGGGCCACAGAGCAACACAGACCTGGCTTCAAACGGTGGTGCTACCATTTCATAACTGTAGAATGGGTAAGTAATGCCTCCTGAGGATTTGGGAGGACCAACTAAAATAAGGTCTTAGAAATACGCTTGATACATATTAATCACTCAGTAAATACTTTCTCTTCTACCTTCAATCTTTCCTTTTTTACCCCTTTCTCTCCCTCCTCCTCTTTATCCTTTTCTAACTCCTCCTGCCCATTTTCCTCTTTTTCATTCATTTCCTTTTCCTCTCATTTTCCTTCCTTCTCTTTCCTTCACCTCCTACCTTTATTTATCATCATTGCTTTACCTCAATGAGTATCATCTTGCTCAAAAGAAGCGCCTCATTGGATTTCTAGTGTCATTTTCACCTATTGAGATTGAATTTGATTTCTGAAATGGCCAGATGTCTTTGGCAACAAACACAGTATCTGTGGATAAGACAGGTGAGTGATGCTCTAGACAGGGGTCTATAAACTCCTGCATGAAAATAATATGAAAGTCAAATTTCAATGTCTATACATATAGTTTTATTGGAGCACAGCCACACCCATTTGTTCAGTTTTGACCGTGGTCACATTCACACAGTAATGCCAGAGTTGAATAGTTGGCCCCAAAGCCTAAACTATATTCTATCTGACCTTTTACAGAAAAAGATTGCTGACCCATGTTCTAAAGGAATGGAAAATCAGTGAATTTTAATTTGGTTCTGCAGCCAGTTCTGAAAGGCGAACTCTGTGGTAGGAGCTGCAGTAGCCGGGTTAGAATGAATACTGAGGACCCCACAAGGTGGCTGTGTGGACAAGAACACTGAGGGAGATACATGATCGAGTTCCTGATAAAATTGTCAATACACAGAGACAAAAATCCATCTCTGTTTTCTCTCATCATGCCATTAACTCCATTCACAAAATTTAGTGATTGATAACTATATCCAAAGGAGTTTTGTTACTTGCCTCTGGATGCTTTTAGACCATTTGTCTCTGAAGCAATCAACACTGATCTGTGAGAGACTGGTACAGTGAGGTTTCACTGAAACAATCCTTGAACAGTCTGGAAGATATCTAATAACAATGTAACCTCCCCTCCAACACCTCCCCACCCTCCGCTCCTCCCTGCCCCCATCCCAATTAATCTATTATCCTTGGAAAGTCTGCTGTCTCCCCTGAGCAAGCTGGGGATTCTGTTGTATCTCTTTAGGAGGACTAACCTGATCAGATATCCACCTTAAAACCCATTGTAAAGCTTTTTTTTAGAAACAGATTGAAACTGATCACATATGCCTTGATAATACCCCCTGATGGAGCCAGTGCTGGCATTTGTGAACAAATGCATATTGTTTTTTCAATTAAATGCAAACAGCTATTCCCGGCAGGATTCATAGCATAGTGTTTTGCTCTAAAGGAATAGAACTGGGTGAATAATAGGGAAGGGTGGGAGGTCGGTTTTTTCCTGCAGTCATGTGGAAGACACAATGTGATCTAGTTTCTAGTGACCGAGACAGACTGAGGAAGAAAACCATTAGGTGGACTTAAAGCTCAGATGGTCAAGCTTGACAAGCCAGTGAATTTAATGTTAATGAACACCATCTGTCAATTGCAGTAGCGCTCCTGACTCTGCACTATAGCATCTATTCCTCTCTCCTCTCAGAGTCCCACCCAGTCTGTTGTCAAATTGCTGCTTCGTCATTCAATAAGGAGATGAATGAGCCCTTCTTCCACACAACTCTGATTAGCCAGTCACTCATTCAGTTGAGTGCTAATTATGTGCCAGGCGCCGTGCTCAGTGTGTGAGATACAAAACAGAACAAGAAGACAAGAAGTGTTTCCTGCCCCCCCAGCGAGGCGCTTTCTCCCCAGAGAAAGGCATGTAAACAAGTGTAGTGAAGTATGGTCGGCTCCTAATCAATGTGGCTCTGAGAGTGAAAATCTCGTCCTAGGGACAGACAAGTGAACTAACAGTTTCAGCTCATTGTAAACCATGAGCTGGGCACAGAGAAAGAGCATCTGACTTGGAGCAGGGAGTCTTGAAAGGCTTCCAGGAAGCAGACTGAGACTTAAGGAATTAGACAGGAGGAGTGCGAACCATGCAGGAGAAATAATATTTAGGAAGGTATGAATCTTTTTTTAAAGATTTATTCATTTATTTATGCATATAAGAACTGGGGTACAGGCCAGAGTTGTGGGGGGTGAGAGGATTCACCAGAGACAGATTGGGGAACAGAACAGGCAGATTGACCGAAATATACTGCTGAGGGGAGCAGAGGACGAGACAGGAGAGGTCTGCTGCACCATGTGGGTAGCTCCCTGGCCGGGGATTGAACTCATGCTGCAGTGGCTGTGGGTAACTTCATAGTGCTGCGTCTTAACTCCTTGTGCCACCAGGGAGGCCCCAGAAGGTATAAATCTTAAAACAAGTGCAGGTGGGTTGAGATGGCTAGATTCGCAAATATATGTGGGAGAGGATCTAATGAACAGTTAACAGTGAGCAAGTGTCAAGTCATAAGGCCATATGTACTAAGTTGAGTCTGAATGTTAACTTGGGAATTGTGGAGACAGGAGCCACAGGATCAGAATTTTCTAACTATGCTCTGGAAACCATGTGGAAGGTATCCATACTAGAGGCGGGAGACCTAGTTAGAGCTAACAGGGTATCCTATTCGTATCCAGGTATCCAGGTGGATGGATGCTACCACCTAGAGAAGGTGAAAGAGGTTGGAGACTCAACTCAATGGCTTAAGTTAGAGGAGAAAGAGACAGGAAAGTGGATGGCATATAACTTCTAGTTTGGATTCCAAGCACGTGAAAGTTCAAATCTAACATATTTGTAATGGGAAAAATGAAGATAATAGAGTAGAATTCTGGGCCAAGAGATTTTTAAGAAATGTGATAGAATATTTCTTAATGTTCTTAATGTTCGCCTCTCTGGTGGCGCAGGGGTTAAAGATAGTGATGTCAAGCTGTCTGCAGCCACTGCAGCACAAGTTTGATCCCCAGCCAGGTTGCTAACCTACATGGCCCAGCAGATCTCTCCTGTCTTGCCTGCTGCTTCCCACAGCAGTATATTTCAGTAGTTCCTCCTGTTCTACTCTCCACTCTCTCTGGTGAATCCTCTCACCCCCCTGCACCTCTGGCCTGTGCCCCAGCTCTTGTATGCATAAATGAATAAATCTTTTTTTTTAAGGGTTTTTTTTTTTTTTAAGATTTATTAATTTATTTATACAAGCACTGGGTACAGTCAGAAGCGGGAGGGTGAGAGAATTCACCAGAGCCAGAGCGGGGAGCAGAGCAGGCAGAAGGACCAAAGTACACTGCTCAGGGGAGCAGCGGACAGCAGGAGGGGTCTACTTGCTATGTGGGACCCTCCTCCGGTGGCCGGCCGGGGAGCAACAGGGGATCGAACTGGCGCTGCACAGGCTGCGGGCAGCTTCGCAACCCAGCGCTCAACCACTGCGCCACCGGGGAGGCCCAATGAATAAATCTT
>NW_023602328.1:0-13324 GCF_014898055.3 Talpa occidentalis | reverse complement strand
CAGTTCTATATTTGGAACTGAGGATAAACAGATGGGAAACTGAGTAAGTTTCTTTCTGTAGAGAACTTAAGAGTCTCATTAAGACAGCAGGAAAAAATTAAAATTAAATTTTTGTGAATGGCACTAGAATAGGTAAAAGAAGGAATGAGAACTCAAAAAAAAAAAAGGTTCTTAACACAGAAAGCAGAAAAATAACTGATAGAGGAAATGAGTCCTACAGGATCAATACCTGTGTGAAGTGAGTGAGGAAGAAAGAGGGAAAATATTAAACAAGAGAAAAAACATAACTGACTTAGAAACTTTGCCAAGCAATTTTGCCATGACAGATCTTTATATTTTTCTAGGCTGTATGATAAACCAGTTCATAATTTAGCATCCCAACAATATGCTGTTTCATTTTTTTCTCATGATTTTATGGGTGATACATCTCACTATGGCGTTCCTGATTGAAATCGTACATGACAATGCTGACAGGTGGTGGCTGATGCAAGTGTTACCCGAAAATATAATCGGGTAACCCCCATAATGGGGTTTCATTTTCATGAAATGAAAAGGTTTGATTATTATGAAAAACATAGAGAAGTTTGAAAGTATAAGATATGGTATTTGTCTGTCTACTGGCATATGTATCCTGGTATCACTCCTGTTTTTGTAGTGTTTTCTACAGGCTCTGCCAAGTACTTAAATTTAAATCATTGTCATTGTTCTACAATGTAACTCCAAAAGAAAATGAATTGTTTACTTGGGGATATAATTAATATGGGGAAAAACAAAAACCCTCAAAAGATAACATTGCTGAGACTATCTGTGCATCCATGATATATGGCACAGTTAAAAAATTCTAAAATCCAACTGCATCAGCTAGCATTTCTGCTTATTTGGTGTATTTATGTATTTATGCCTGCACTTCTTCCTTTGTATCTCTAAGGAATCTTTTCTCCTTTTCCTTATTTTATCAGCTTTCATGTGAAACAGAGGCAACCTGATTTACTTCCTTAATTACATAATTGATGTTGAACATAATATTGAAGTAGACAACCTATTCAATCTCACATGCCACCACTGTAAATATTATTACATTTTGCGAAATGATTACTTTGCCAAATTCCCCTTACAATTTCATAATCTTTACAGTTTGAAGTAAAGGAAGTTGGCTTAGACCTTATTCCTTGTGTCTTTGGAGAGTCGTAATTACTCTAATTATCTGCTCCAGTGCAATGTTAAAATGTTATAACACTCCACTTTATCTCCAGAGGAATGTACTTAGTTCTAAGAAGTTACCATCTGTTTTTTTTTGAATACTCACTGTAGGTTAGAAATCCACTTGTGTGTTCAGTGCTATCAACATCATCTGTCAAGAACTTCCTATTTCAGGGACAGATATTCTGCAAATGACAATAGGGGATATAAAGGCCACAGTGCCAGGGGAAAGTTCATAATTTGTTTCATTTCCTCTCTGCTTTCCACCTTGTGAACATAAATATTTATTCATTTTTAAACTATTTTTTTTCCTCCTTAAATGGGCATTCAATAATCTTCATCAAACCCAGAATTGTTTTTGCAACTCTTCACTCTCTATTTCTCTGTCAATATACATAGTTTCACAAAGGATTATGCAAGTAATCTGAAGATTAGTGGAATAGAGATTGAAAATAACATACTTACAATAATTTGATGCAATGTAGAAAATATCTAAGTTTGACTTAGTTACACAGACATTATCAACCAGAACTACCAGCTCATGTCATTTGTAGTATTGTAAACATTGAATTCTGATTGCAGTAACTGTATACCTACTGGATAGTTAAGTTAAAGGAAAATTGTTTTTTTTTTTGGGGGGGGAAACCTCATGTATCAGTGTTTTCTTAAGACTTTTTTTTTTCCTGTCATCAATATATTTGAGAATCTGATGAAGGTTATATGGCTAGGTTATTCCTCTCACCAGAGGAAATGTGTTCTCCTGCTATTATATGTTAGGTTTAGAAAGTGGGCTCCCTGAAATACAGTGCCATCTTGAACTGCCATACAAACATGCATTTTAATAGGAGTGCAAATTCAAAAAAGGCATATAAAATTATAAAGTTGTTTTTTGAGAGCATATTGTGTTACTGTATATTTGTAGAACTTTCGAAAAGAAGTATAAAAGACACTGTACCTTTAAGTGGTAATTTTATATAATTGAATATATTTCTTCTTGGAAAAGCACAGAGGAAAACAAGTTGTCATTTTAAGTGTATGTAATTAAAGATGGTACATGTATAAATGGATTTTCCTGGACTATGCGCCCAGAGTGTCTCACATATCAAGTTCTGATTTGGGCTCCAGGAATCTCAATTTACTAGATAGAACAGAAAATGAAACTAAGCAAATCTAAAATTGATGTTAAGGTGAACCTTAGGTATGCAGAGAATTGGTCTATATTAACCATCAGGATGTGACAAGGTTATTTAATCCCTCAAAGTATCTTCTGTCCTCCTCTGCAAGGTAGAAGCGAAATAGTTACTTCATCAAGTTTTCATGAGGTAATATGAGGAAGTATATGTCATCTGTTTAACATAATGCTTTGCATATAGTAAATGTTAAATAAATGTTAGTTACTAGTAGACTATAAATAGAAGAAAGTAGTTGAGTTAGAGAAAACCTCTGGGATTTGAACCGGGCAATCTTAGGAAATGATAATTCACTGACAAACTTTGAGTTTTTCCTGAGAAAGAGAAAAGTAGTATCACATTGGGATAAAGTTACCATAGTCCCAGATACTCCAGGCATGTATTTTAATAAAAGGGAAACATTTCACATTATCTCCTCTGCCATAACCATCTCAACCATTTTCCTCAGCTTCTCCACCTATTTCAGGTAAACATCACTCCTAAATGTGCTCCCCATTTGCTTTAAGAGTTACATAAGAGGCCTCCCTGGTGGCGCGGGGGGTTAAGACACAACCTGTGAAGCTTTCTGCAGCCCCTGCAGCATGAGTTCGATCCCCAACCAGGGAGCTACCCACATGGTGCAGCAGACCTCTCCTGACTCACCTGCTGCTCCCCTCAGCAGTGTATTTCAGTCATTCCTCCTGTTCTGTTCCCCACTCTCTCTCTGGTGAATCCTCTCACTGCCTGCACCTCTGGCATGTACCCCAGTTCTTGTATGCATAAATAATAAATCTTTTTTAAAATAAAGAAAAATAAAAGTTACATAAGTTCCAAAAAAAAGAAAAAAAAAGAAAATTGATGTTAAAAGTTTTGATATATGTGAAATGGTGAAATGGTATTTAGTATTTTTGTGACTTGTTCACTTAGCATAATGTTATTTTGGTTCATTTATGCTATTGCATCTGATAGGATCTCTTTGCTAAGGCTGCATAATATATTCTACTGTATGTACATACCATATTTTCTTTATCCCTTAATCTATAAATGAATGGATGTTTTAGGCTGCTTCTACCTCTTATGTGAATGATATTGTTATGGACATAGATGGGCAAATCTTTCTTGAAGATTCTGCTTTGAATACTTTTGGCTTTCACTTTCTGAATATTTCATTTTGAGTAGTTACCACAAGTTCTGCTAGCAAAAGGAAGTGATTTGATTGTTTTTTAGTTTGAGTTACATTTCATTGTGTATGGCCACACATTCTTATCTAGCTGTGCATAAATGGGCATTTAGGTTGATTCCATGACTTGGCTATTGTAAAAAATGCTGCTATGAATATGAGTGGACATCTCTTATTATTAGTGTTAATACCTGGGCATGGTATTGTTGGATGATATGGAATCCCCATTTTTAGTTTAAGTAATCTTCATACTGTTTTCAATAGAGGTTACAATAATTTACATCACTCCTAGCAACAGTGAAATGACTTTTTTTCCCCCTTCCACACCCTCACCAGAACTTCTTGTTTCCAATCTGTTTGATACAGGTCATTCTCATAAGCATGAGGTTATATATCATTGTGGCTTTGATTTGCCTTTCCCTAGTAATTTTTTTTTAAAGATTTATTTTTTTATAGAGGCATGTTTTTTTTATTTATTTGTTTGTTTTGTTTATACAAGCACTGGGTACAGTCAGAAGCGCGGGAGGGTGAGAGAATTCACCAGAGCCAGAGCAGGGAGCAGAGCAGGCAGAAGGACCGAAGTACACTGCTGAGGGGAGCAGCGGGCAGCAGGAGAGGTCTGCGCGCCATGTGGGTCCCTCCGGTGGCCGGGGAGCAGCCGGGGATCGAACTGGCGCCGCAGAGGGCAGAGGCCGCGGGCAGTTTCACAACCCAGTGCTCAACCGCTGCGCCACCGGGGAGGCCCTGTATGTCTTTTTTTTTTTTTAAGTGTTGAGATCTTTTGCCCATTTTTGATCAGATTGTTTTTTGTTGAGTGTGAGTTCTTCATATATTTTGGAAATTAACCCCTTGTCAGATGTGTGACATGCTATTATTATCTTGTCCCAATAAGTAAGTAGTTTTTTTTTTGTTTTTCATGGTGGCTTCTCTCAATGTGCAAAGACTTTTTAATTTTATACAGCCAAATTTGTTTATTTTGGTTGTTTTACTGTTGGAGTTGAGTTTCAAAATATGTCCCTCCGGGAGTCTATTATGTGTGCTTACTTTGTCTTTTAAGGTTTTAGGTCTTATATCTAAGTCTTCAAACCACTTTAAATTAAGTTTTGTCTATCACATTAGTATTCTAGATTCACATTTTTTTTTTTTTATGGCTGTCTAGTGCACCATGATCATCTGTTAAGATGCTTTCCTTTATCCATTGTATGGTCTTAACTTTTTGTCATAGATTAATTGCCCATATATGTTTTTTGTTTTGTTTCTGAGTTCTGAATTCTATTCCATTTATTGGTTGTGTGTTTTTTTGTCTAAATACTATACTGTTTTGATTACCATTGTTTTGTAGTTAGTTTTGAAATTGGGTATTTTTTTTCTTTGACTTAGAATGGCTTTGACTATTTTTTTTTTGTGGTTTAAAAAATTATATTGTTCTATTTCCTTGAAAATTGCCTTTGGGATTTTTGATAGCTATTGCTTTGAATCTAGAAATTGCTTTAGGTAATATGACCACTTGACAATGAATTCTACTTGATTATGATATATGGTTCTCCTAATGTATTGCTAGATTCTATTTGCCATGATTTTGAGAATTTTTGAATTTGTTTATCAGAGAGACTGGTCTACAGTTTTCTATTTGTGTGCTGTCCATGTTTGTTTTTGTGATCAGGATAATGTTGGCCTCATATGTTTTCCTCTCCAATTTTTTTGAGAGTTTGAGAAGGATTTGAGGTTGAGTAAAATTCACTAGTGAAACCAGCGTCTTGGGCTTTTCTTCTGAGGGATATTTTTGATTACTGTAAATTTCTGTACTTGTGGCTTCATCCTGATTTAGTCTTAGAAGATTCTTTTATGATTCCAATTAACCATTTCTTCAATGTTGTCCAATTTGTTTGCATATAGATGTTTATAGTAATCTTTTGAGATCCTTTGCTTTCTTCTTTATTTGTTATAAATTTGCCTATTTCATTTCTAATCTTTTATTAGGACTTCCTCTCTCATTTCTTAGTGAGATAAGCTAAGGGTTTATCAATTTGTTTATACTTTCAAATAATCAATTTCTGATTTCATTGATATTTTCGTATTGTCTTTTTGGTGTCTATTTCACTTGTTTTTGCATCATCATGTTTCTTTCCTTATGCTGACTTTTGTTTTCATTTTTTTAATAGTTCCAGATGTAAAGTTAGATTGAGATATTTCTTGTTTATTGATGTGGACATGTACTGTTATTAACTTCCCTCTTAATACAGTTTTTGCTGAAACCCTTAGGATCTGGGAGCTCATCTCTCCATTTGTGTTGGTCTTTAGATGATTTGTAACTTTGATACTTTTGATAATGTAAGAATGATATGTCTTTGTGTAAGTCACTATACATTTAGAAATTAAGATTTTTGTCAGTTTCCTGAACATCTATATTATCATGATTCTTTCCTTAGGTTAGAGAAGTTCTCAGCTATTACTTCCCTGAATAGATTCTCTTCTCCCTATTCTCTCTCTTTGCCTCCTGGGGTGCCCATAATCCTTATGTTTCCTCTTCTATAGGAGACTAATATTTTACATAGAATTTCTTCCTTTTCTTGTCTTATTTCTATCTTTTCCATTTGAGTTTTTTGGTGAATCTCGTTCTGTAATCAGATTCTCTGCAAGATTAAGCCTATATATTACATAAAAATACAATATAATTTTCATAGTTGCCTTCAATTATTTCACTGTATTTCTCACATCTAGCACTCTGTGTTTTAAAAGCTCTATTTCCTTGATGAAGAGCTCTTTCTGCTCCTGAATATCCTTTCTGATATCTTTACCCTACCTTTCAATGATTAAAGGTTGAATTTCTTCATGATAATCTTCAAAGCTTCTTCAATTCTGTACCATTAAGTTTGTCTTGGGAGTCTTATCTTTCCTTTTAATGTCTCCATTTTATGTTTCCTGGGCAAATATTTCTATTGCATGTCTCTCGCCTTTTTTTCTCCCATTAAGTGAAGCTGTAGCTTTAATTTTGGGATCCTCCTTATTTACCTAGTTAATGTGTGTTGGGGCGAGTAGAAGGTAGTTTATTATGTAGGATTATGTAGGAGTCCATAATCCTGTCCAGTGATGGGGCAGGGGATAGGCAAGCCCTGACTGCAAAACCTGTGCTGCTGCTTCTCTCTCCATGAAAAGATTAAACTCCAATTTATGCCTGGAGGCTGCTTTTCTCATCCCTGTGTCTGAATTAGGTCTCTGTAGTATGCAGGGGTTTCTCTCCAGACACAGAATCCCTCAGTTGCTGAGGGGTATAGGGAAATAGGACTCTGCTGCTGCAAGTGTTTTACCAGTCAGTCTTCTGGGACTGAAGACAGGCCCCAGAGATGAATCAACCAGCAACATGGTGCTTCATGCTTACTGTGAAATTTACTTGTGCAAATCTGGGTATAACAGAGCATAGGAACTCCCATGGTTTGTTCCTCTTCTAGGAATGGCTGCTGTCATGGCCACAGTGCCCTTCCCTTTCTCTTCTCCACATCTTTAGTGCAAGGACGCTTACACTTGGTACAAAAATGTGTTAGGCAATCCAGCAATGTAGGCAATGAGCTGTGAGATTTATGTTTGGGTAATAGTTGATTTCTGATTGTGCTTTGAAGACAGACTGGCCTGTAGCCAGCTATTCCACTGTGTCATGACTTTGCTTCCAAATTTACACCCCAATTTTTGAAAATGATAAAATTATGTGTATTTAATTTATAAGTAGTTCTAATACTACAATTTTAAATTTTAAATTTATTTGTAATTAAAATAAGTATACTATGTTTCTACTATCATTACCTATACTAGAATAAGTCTAATCCAATTATTTATAACTTTGGAAAAAGTAGACAACTGAAGGTAGTGCTGGAGATGATTGCTAGGAAACAGAATATGGAAATTAAAATAAAGAAATTTGATAGTTAAATTGAGCATTTATTTTGTTTTCCATATAAACCACTTAATTATTTCAAATTTCCTTCCTCATGAATGGAGAAAATTGACATTCTGATAGACATTGTAACAGTTAATATCATACATTTATTGAAAATTCATGTTTCAAGATAGACAATTACTCAAAAGATGCCTACTTCTTAAATTAAGTAGTACAGATATCTTGATTTGTCATAATTTTGTGTAAAACTGACACCTTATCGGGGTCATTTGTATGGACATTTTTGTGTTACCATCTTCTGCTTATTAATCACATAAAAGAAGCCTTTGTAATGGTCTAGATTCTTATAGTGATAAGGAGATTACTATTAATATAATAGTAACTAAAGATGATGCCATTTAGAACAAGTACTACTGACAAATTTGTCCAAACATGAAAAAGAATTCTCTAGAGAAGAGAAAATCAACTTAGTATCTCATGTTAAGTAGTTATATATTTGGACTGTTTGGATAAACACATTTAAAAACAAGAATAGACTCCAAATAACATGAAATTGGATGAAATCGGATAGTATTTTCAAGGAGTTAAGATCCAGCAATACATTTTATAAATGCTTCAAGAACATCAAATAGTTTTATTTGAGACTGGAGAATTATTTTAGAATGCAGCTATGCTATTTTTTTCGCCCTTCTAATTGAGTGTGCTAGAATTTGGGAGATGAGGAATAGAAGCAGACCCTGTAATATAAAAGAGTAAAATCTACTACTAATGTTAGAGAGTTGTTATGTAGCCATTTAGGAATATATTATTCAGACTTGAAAGAAACCTTGTCAGGATGGTGCTGTTCCTTTGGCAAGATAGATTAAGTACCCTCTAAACTGGTTTTCCCACTAAATGTATCTACAGTCTTCAGCAAAGTTCAGGAGTTGTTACATGAGGACTCTGGAAGAAGTCAGTATTTGCAGGAGTCCTGAGAATATAGACAAAAAGTTAGCATACCACCAAACCTGCAGAGATTTCCCAAATCTCCTCATCTTCCTCCACCTTCTATTGCCAGACCTAGACTCAATGACAGGCAGCCCAACAACTAGATAGATACAATAAGTGGGAATAAACAAGTGACAATAAAATGCTTTATTTACTTATGGTCTCAGAATCAGGAAAGGTGACTTCTAAGTGTCAGAGAGAGTGAGGGAAATCACCTTGATAGTTTTCCCTTCTTCAGCTCTCCAACAATGTCAAGGTTTACAAATGGCAACAATGATAGTGACAGCAGTGACAATAGTGCCAAACTCTGAGGGAAAGGAATCCCTTTCTCTGATCGAAAAAGCATGGTGCCAAAATATGGGTAAATCTGACTTATTTTCTCTCTCTGTCCTTCTACTATTAGGGCCTGGGAGCAGACATGATCATAGAAAGTATATGGTAGAGCAGAGAAACTAAAGTCCCAACTTTATAGGAGGCTGCAAAGAGCTGGGGAATCTTAGGAAGGTTACAAAGAAGACATGGCTCATACAAAGTGATATATGAATTTCTGGGTTTACCTTAAAGCTACGTATGTGTGAATCAGATCTAAATAACACATTTGAACTAAACAGCAGATTAGCAAACATTTTGTAAGTGGTCAATTGGAAATATTTTAGGCTTTGTGGGTCATAATGTTCTGTAGCACTAGTCAGTTGTACCTGAGAACCATAGGAAACAAATAAATGAGTGGGCATGGTGTGTGGAAACAAGACAATTTAAACAAGCAGTAGTGAGTCAGATTGGGACCACTGGCAATTGTTGACCAACCCCTGAACTAGATGACTTCCCAAGCCCCGTCTAAATGTGGAAGTACATAAATTTAATATAACAGCAAAAAAAAAAAAAATGAACCACCCCACTCTGTTTACTTCTTCTACAATTCTAAATAAATGAAAGCCTCCACCCAGATTCATAGAGTGTAT
The DNA here is from genome assembly GCF_014898055.3 of Talpa occidentalis. NCBI lineage: Eukaryota > Metazoa > Chordata > Mammalia > Eulipotyphla > Talpidae > Talpa > Talpa occidentalis. Next base: position 3,934 of record NW_023602328.1, on the reverse strand, counting down.
ACCAAAAGACAAATATTTTTTCTGATGTAAAAAGTAGAATGATGCCATGTGATAGTTGCTAGTAATAAACTTCCAGAAAGTCTCATAGAGGTATTTATTCTCACTGTTTTATTTCATAGGCAAAATCTCACTTATTTGCTCAAGAGAATAGAGACCAAGTTATTGAGAATAGAGAACAGAGACAAAGTGATTGATTTGGGTTAAAAGTGACTTCTCACTTTAAGATCTGTATCTTAGGCAGTTACAGTTACCTTGGAGGACACAGTGAGTATCCAGTCTTACAAGATGTATAGAGACAAAAATATCTTTAATTATCTAAAGACATGGTTCTTTATGTAATTCTTCCCTAGAATTCTGGAAATTTCAGGACCTAGTCATTAATTAGAATGATTGATGTTGAGGCTCTGGAAAATCTGCATTTAAGTATTCATCTTACAGATTTTTAATGCAGGTATTACTCTGTACTTTAAGATTTTTTTTATTATTATTTATACATGCACTGGGTACAGTCAGAAGCATGGGAGGGTGAGAGAATTCACCAGAGCTAGAGCAGGGAACAGAACAAGCAGAAGGACCAAAGTAAACTGCTGAGGGGAGCAGCGGGTGGCAGGAGAGGTCTGTCTGCCATGTGGGACCCTCGCCCGGTGGCCGGGGATTGAACCGGCGCTGCAGAGGCTGCGGGCAGCTTCACAACCCAGCGCTCAACCGTTGCACCACCAGGGAGGCCCTTACTCTGTACTTTAAAAAAAAATTTGAGGGCCTCCCCAGTGGCACAGCGGTTAAGCGCTGGGTGCGAAGCTGCCCGCAGCCTCTGCAGCTCCCGTTCGAGCCCTGGCCGCTCCCCGGCCGCCAGAGGAGGGTCCCACATGGCGCGCAGACCTCTCCTGCTGCCCGCTGCTCCCCTCAGCAGTGTACTTCGGTCCTTCTGCCTGCTCTGCTCCCCGCTCTGGCTCTGGTGAATTCTCTCACCCTCCCGCGCTTCTGACTGTACCCAGTGCTTATATGGACAAATAAATAAATCTTTAAAAAAAAAAAATTTGAAAGATTATTTTAGCTGAATAATGGCATGGGTGAAGTGTTACTATTTTATCAAAGAGATGGTATCATGATAATTAAAACAAAAGAAGAATAATGTCGAGTGGTGATTTAATATTTTGAACTTAGAACTCTTCAAAAATTTGACTTTTGCAGTGAAAGTTTAGAGTAGACCAAGAAGAATGTCTTAGAATGGGATAGGTTAAAAAATGGGAGTGCTTGATTCTTAGGAAATAAATGTGTTTGTAACCTGAACTTAGATTCTTTCCAGAGAATTTAGGACACTGGGCTCAAATTATTAACAGGGTTTTTGTCCTTTGATAGTTGTTTCTTCTTTTAAGCAGAGAAGTTTGATAATGCCCCTAGTGAAAGAAAGGAGATGCAGGCTAGGATCATGTCTCATGTAAGCTTTGTTATAGGTCTGTATTTGACAAATTCAAAAATCACTTTTTTTTTCCACTTTATTTATTTATTTATTTTTGGTGTTTTTTTAATTTATATATAGTTTACATCATTGTTCATTTTTTTATTTTTTTAAATAATAAATTTTATTTTTATATTCCCCATACAATTGCACCCCCCCATTTTGACCCCAATCCCCCCTCCCGCCCCCCACCCCCAAAAGTGTCTCTGGTTCATAGTTTTTTTTGATTTTGATTTTCACTTTCTTATAGTTATTCATTTTCCTGGTCCCTTATTTAAGTTTTCTAGATTCCTGCTATGAGTGAGACCATCCGGTATTTTTCTTTTTCTTTTTGGCTTATTTTGGAAAAAAATCACTTTCTTTGTGAGACTTTATTGTGGCACATTACCCCAAAGCACTAACCATCCAACCTTTTTTATGTCTATGCCCATTTAGTTGTGTTTATTTTTTATTACTTTTTTATTATGAATCTATACACACATATAATTTTATTTGTCATTCATTTACATAACTCATTTTGGGAGTACAACTTCAGACTTAACATGATCACGCTTCACACACCCTCCACCAAAGCTCCAGCATCAATATGTTGTCACATCACTCCTCCCTTTCCTACACACCTCCTCCTCCACTCTGATAACCACCAAACCTTTCAGTCTAAGAGTTACTTTTGTTTTGTTTTGATGCAATTTATTTTCATTTTCCTCAGTCTACAAAGTAAAACTCCATGAGAACAGGGTTCTTTGTTGCATCTTATTCTGCACAGTATTCCCAGGATTAGAACAGTTCTTGGCATATAATAGCTTAATAAATAATTATTGAGTGATGGATGACTTCATAAGTTTTATTCTTTTAAGGCACTAACAAATCGATTTATTTTAATGCTTAGATCAAAGAATTCCATTACCAGTAAAGTGACTTAAACAGGAGAAATGATTCACCTTTGCATAAGAGGTCTAAACATTATTCTAGTAATACCTGATTTGTTTCATGACTTAGCAATGCCCTCAAGAAAAAAACTCCATTTCTCCACATGCCATAGTTGGCTTCCTGATGTGTTGTCTTACTCACTTCTTAAAACATTGCTGCCTGAACACTGTGTGCCAGTTGCAAACATATCCTATTCCTACATTAAATCAATCAATCAAACAAACAAAACAAAACAGCTTTCCAGAAATCTCTCAAATGAATTTCTTCTCACATCTCATTGGCTATAAATTGCTCATTTGCCTCTACAGAAGACAATCACTAGTGGGTCTCTCCTGGGACACAGTGCGTTGAGCGCAACACTGTGAACCTGTAGGCAGCCTCAGCAGTGCTGGTTCAATTCCTGGCCAGCCAGGGAGAAACCCACATGTTGAGGCAGATCTCTCCTGTCCCACCTGCTGCTCCCTTCAGCAGTGTATTTCATCAGTCTGCCTGTTCTGCTCCCCGCTCTGTCGCTGGTGAATTTTCTCACTCTCCCGTGCCTCTGGCCTATACCCCAGTTCTTGTATAAATAATAATATAAACAAAGAGACAATCACTAGCAAAGAAATATCATTTCCATGATAACCCTCTCCAGACATTGATTTTAAATCATACCTACATTTTAGAATCACATGGGAGTTTCCTCAGTTACAAATTATTATAAACCTGCTCAAACAATTAAAGTCTGTTAGGTAAGGGTCTAGGTATTATTATTTTAAAAGCACTCAGGTTTTTACAGTTCAGTCATGTTTGAAAATGAAAGGTCTGTCTCTGGGCTAATCATGGGGCTGGGCATAAGGCAGTTGTGGCAGATGGAGGATAAATAGCTAAACTATATACAGGCTGTGCCGAAAGAGCAGAGTGGGACAGGGCAAAAGTAAAAGTAGTAAACAATGAGAACATCTACTAAATAATTTTTTTTTATCCATGTACAATTTTAGAATATTGCAATTAGAAATGGACATTTTTTTCTTTTGAGTGCAAGTAGAATGTAAATGTTGATTGATCCAAATTAAAAATTCCATTTTAGGTGTTTGAGTATGTTTACAGATGCTGTAGTGTGCCAAAGTTTTATTGTTAAGGAAAGAGACTTCTGGCCTTCAGAAAACCTTCTGAACAGGCTTTAAAGCTCCAGGATATTCTTCTCACACAGAGAACTCTCCTGCTTCTCTATACTGTGGGCACTTGTTACCAGTGATAACCAATTATTTAACTTTCATTGTTTACCTACTGTGTGACTGACCTTTTGAAAACCAAGGGAAGTAGTTTAACCTCTCCCCATACCTCTCACGGATGAAGGCTTCCTTTAATCTTATTTTCAACAGACTTTCTGTTGCAGACTTTTTTTAGGCAGCAGGTTGACTACAAAGGTTCCTCAAGGTGTTTATTCAAAATTGCAAATATAATTCTTATTTCTGCCAATGCAGTCTGTTCCTAGTTATAAAATAAGTTAGTGTCCTCATAATCAGTGCTTGTCTTAGGTAATTTGGGGTGAATCTTAGAAGG
>NW_023602326.1:0-13328 GCF_014898055.3 Talpa occidentalis | reverse complement strand
GGAGTGCAAACTGGTCCAACCACTATGGGAAGAGCTGTGTGGAGATTTCTGGACCTACTAAACATAGAGCTTCCATATGATCCAGCAATTCCACCCTAGGTATTTACCCAAAGGACACAGAAACATCATTCCAAAGAGCACCTGCACTCCTATGTTTATAGCAGCACTGTTTACAATAGCTAAGCTTTGGAAACAACCCAAATGCCCAAAAGTAGATGACTGGATCAAGAAGATGTGGTACATATATACCATGGAATATTACTCAGCATTCAAAAAGATAAAACACATGCAATTTGCAGCAACATGGATGGCGCTGGAAGGGATCATGCTCAGCGAAATAAGCCAAAAAGAAAAGAAAAATACCGGATGGTCTCACTCATAGCAGGAATCTAGAAAACTTAAATAAGGGACCAGAAAATGAATATAAGAAAGTGAAAATCAAAATCAAAAAAAACTATGAACCAGAGACACTTTTTGGGGTGGGTGGGGGGGGGCGGGAGGGGAAGGATTGGGGTCAGAATGGGGCGTTTGCAATTGTATGGGGGAATATAAAAATAAAATTTAATTAAAAAAAAAAAAAAAAAAAAAAAAAAAAAAAAACCACCCTTCATTGTGTCTTTTTTTTTTTTCTCTCCATGGGTCTTACTGCATCACCAGAAATCCCGGTGTCCTTGGGTAGATGGAAAGTGGAGGAAGCTGTGCTTCTGCTTAGGCCCCAGTCATGTGTTTGGCATAGTGGAGGCATGGGCCTGGGGGCAGAGCTGCTGGGGTCCCTAGGGAAGCCCTTGAACAGTGCAGCCCAGGGGACAGGGAGGAAAGTTGACATTTCCGGAACAGAACAAGGCTTTCCTCCTCCCCGTTTCTTAGCTTTCTCCTGGCAGGTGGGCAGCAGGAGTTGGGTATGGGCAGTGTCCTGTTGATTTTGGCCTCTGTGCCCGGGCAGGAGCATGACAACAGGCCCAGTGTTTCCCATGTGCCTTACCCAGGGCCTGATGTGCTCTTGACTATGCCCAGTGTTCATGGCCTCTTGGGGCTGAGGTAAGAAGGATTCTGTATAGGGGAGGCATGGAAGCCAAGCTGTGAGGTGGCTGAGCAGCAGTCTCCCCTGCATGCCCTGAGGGCAGCACTGGGCTAGGATTCCCTCAGTATGTCCTCCGTCCTCCTGAGAAGAATTCTGGGAGCACTTGGGGCTTAAGGAAAGTGCTACCTTGATGAGTTGTGTGGATTTAAATAAGTTAATCCATAGAAAGTGCTTAGACTAGCACCCAGGAGATAGGAGGGGGTGTATAAGTATCTGCACTTGTTATGCCAAGCCAGGCCACGGGCAGTGTAGGAGGGGGCTGCACGGAGAGGGACTTAGGACAGAAAAGGCACGCCAGGGGTTACTCAAGAGTCACCATTTGGACAACAGAGTGAGGGGAGTAGAAGGAGAGAAGCTACAAAACTAAGAGTGGCTTGGCCACTGGGTGGGCCCTGCAGGACATTCTGGAACATGCTGCCCAGAGTGAGACAACTGCCCCTCCTCAGAGTTCTCTGATTGGGTTCTGGGTGGATTTCCTGACACAGTAGCTCCCTCTGCAGCCCGCCGGGTTCTCAGTTGCTGTCCCTATGAGGGGCCTGTGGCCACAGCTCTACCCAGGAGTCAGTTGGGTACTCAAGGTGGCTCCCCAGTAGTCCTGAGGCTGCTGAACATTTTGGTGAGTGGGCCGTTGGGTACCCACCTGTCTGGTTGAAAAGAGGCCTTTCAGCTCAACCATGGCGGCAGCACCTATTGTTGCTGGCTGATGCTTTAGGCTTAGCACACAATCCACGGACCACAATGGCTGCCTGCCCCTAGGCCCACAGGAGGGAGGAGCCAGCCACCCAAGGAGGAGCCATGGGCAGTATCTTCTCAGCTTCCTTGCTGTGAGAAGAATTCAGTTCAGCAGAATGTGATGTCTTTGGGAAGAACTAAGAGATTGGAGAAGACAAAAGGATCTGTCCTTTTGAGGAATTGTTACCACCTTCAAGGAGAAACCTCAGATATTTTAAGAGGTTTGGGTGTATCTTTATAAAAAGGCAAGGAATGGACACAACAAGGAAATTCAGTTGGTGCTTCCTTGAGAAGGTGGAGGGAGGGAGAGGGTGGGAAGGCGGGGAGAGGGAGGAGAGAGAAGTCGTACCTTCCTGGGCTCTGCACAGTCTTCCTTTGTGGGTCCCACCCCAGAGTATATAAAAGAATTAAAAGGCACCCACATCCCACATTAAATAGAATTATTTTGCCATAAAATACTTGGAAAGAATTTTTATAATTTTGCTTTTGAATTATTTGGCTGAAGTTTACTCATTTGGTTATGTTTGGCTCCAACTCCCAGCCATCCTCACACATCCTCAGGAGTCTGTACAAGGTGAGAAAATCAAAGGTACAAATTGTTTGCAAATGGGAGGAAATTTTCATGAGTACCGAATTGGACAATTACTGATGTTTGAACGAATTCCATTAAAAATTTACTATTTCCAATTTTGTTCCTTTGTATTTATTTCTCCCAGGTTGCAGCATTTTGATAGGTAGAACTCATAGGTCCCAAATACTTTCTTTTGCAGGGTTGGCTTTACTGAGAAGAGTTTACAGTGAAGCAGTCTGAGGAGGGGTAGGAGAGGCCCAAGTTCCCTAGGGAGGCTGCCTCACCTGCAGGCTAGACCTCCCTCTCTGGACTGGGCTTCCTCCAGCTGCCCTGACCATTGTTAGTCCAGAGATGCCTCCCAACCCCACTGCACCAGGCAAGCCACAGGCCTGGGGGAGAGGTGCCTGCCTGGGGGTCTGGGAGAGTGCACCTTGAAAGTCCCAGGTCCATCTGTCATACCCAGTTGTGGGGATGGGGTTATGAGAACCTCATCCCAGTCTGGGGGACATCTGAGGCCACCTGGGCCAGGCCCAGGAGCCTGCACTTTGTAACTTGAATTCCTTGTAACTGTCACTGGGGGGATAGAGGTGGGAGCAGAAAGCCACTTGATGGACTTCTGCTTTCAGTCACTACAGAGGTTTTATGATCTGAGAGGTGAATTGGGGAGCAGCCACAGACTATTTCATCTTGATACCAACACACTGAATGAAAATGCAGACGAACTGTGTGGGTTTGGATTTTTTATTTAAAAAGAAAGAAAGAAAGAAAGAAAACTCAGAGCTCACTTCAGGTAATGGCACAGGAGGGAAGTGGTCCCTGCCAGCTCCTCCTTCCTAGAGGAAATCTTGCCGTTCAGCTGAAATGACCCCAAGAGATCCTGTCCTTGGGACGTGAAGTAGGGCCAGAAGTTCTGCTGTGGGTTTGTCTGCGGGGTGCAGGCTGCTCCTAATACCCACCCACCCACTGCTGACGGCTGGGGCTCCGTCACTGGCAGAGCACAGCTGAGGGGAGCCACCTTAGTAAATGAGGTGTTGTGATTGATGGGGTCAATTCTGAGTGTCAGGATGATGAATGGGCTGTGGGTGGGCCTAACCGCAGGATGGGGTCCATGACGGGGCCACACCCAGCAGAGCGCTGGCACAGGGACTTGTGCTAACACAAGGTAGAGGCATCAGAGGTTGAACTAATGGTCTTCGATATAAAGTCAGCATTGTGGAGCGGGGGTGGGGTGGCCAGTGGAGGACTGGATGTTGTCAACTATTTTCTGAGGTGCTGGAATACACGAATGGATCCTGGATTTGTAGTAGCTTGAACACCACTTTTCCAAGCTCTGTTCTCAAACGCCATACCTCCCACTGCATCCCACACTGAGTGGGCGGGTAGTCAAAGCACACCACCTGGGCCTTCCTGGTGGCCCAAAGGGTTAAGACACAAACCTATGAAGTTGTCCGCAGTCACTGAAGCATGAGCTCGATTCTGGCAGGCCAGGGAGCAGCGCACATGGCTCAGCAGACCTCTCTTTTGTTGCCCGCTGCTCCCCTCATCAGTGCACTTTGGTCAATCTGCCTGTTCTGTTCCCCATTCTGTCTCTGGTGAATCCTCTCACCACCACCCCCACACCTCTGGCCTGTACCCCAGCTTTTGTATGCATAAATAAATAAATCTTTAAAAAAAAGCATGCCAAGAGCTTCTCTCTTCTGAAAATAGGGAAAAGCTTTGGAATTTCAGAGGCTTCTCTCTGCGGTGCTTAGTTGCTCACACGTGTGTGGGTCTAGTATGGATGTTTCTGGTTGGAGGGTGACTGTTCATCAGGTGGTGATTCAGGTATGCTGGCTTCTTGCCTCTTTGGCTCCATCATCCCTCAAGACCTCTCCCCATGACTGGTGGTAGGTGGTTTGTGGAGAAGGTAAACCCCCTTTTGGAATACACATCCCACTGGTGAGAGTTAGTTACGCGGCATGTAGCACATCTGGAGGAGAAGGGACAGTGCCTGAGCAAGCGGGAAGTTAATTCCTAAGAAAAAATTTCTGTCTGTAGAGGCTGAAAGTTAATTCCTAGGAAAAAAAAAAAAAACTCTCTGTAGAGGCTATACTGTGGAGATCTTCCTCCTCATCTGAATACTTAACACACAGGATGTTTTGCACAGTCACATCTCTCAGGACTTTGCATATTTTATGTCATTCTCACCATCCTATGAGTAGATCCTCCTCTTTCATCACTTCTAAGATGACTTTTTTGCTTTCTTTTTAAGCGGTAGCCTCTCTGAAATCAGAATACAGTCCGTGACATGGCTTGGTCACCGTTAGTCAGGCAGCAGTCATGGTGTCTGTGTGCCGAAAACCTTCCTCTGACACTTTCTAGAAAGACCAGGGGAGTCCTAGTAGCCATAGATTTGGAAACAACGTCCAGAGAGGCTTTGTAACTTGCCTAAAATCACACAATGAGAAGTGGGACAGACGTTTGAAGCCTGCATTTCCCTTTCCTCTGCTTGGCAGGAAAATGCAAGTCTTGCAAGAAAAAAAAATTGTAATGTCTTGCAAGACTAGCCATGTTTACCAACTTTTGTCTCTCAGGCCCCTCATTGGGGGCTAAAGTGGTTCTTGACCATCTGTAGAGGGTTGGTGAAGGGGAAGCACTTCTCCAATTATAAGAACAGCACCCCCAAACTGGCAGAAGCCAGGTCCAGGCTGGAGTGATGGGGCTGTAGTTACAAGGACATCTGCAGAAGCCAGGCCATTGGCCACATTCTTGCCTGGCTGATAATTTAATCTCTCAAAAAAGCAACAAACGGAACTGACAAGATACACCAAATTCTGATCAACTAAGAGCCACATGGCAGCAAAATGAATGTCACAGGGCCTGGGAAGAGGACTTAATCATCCTGGCATCCACAATGGCACAGGAAGGGAGCGGTGGGCAAAATCACTTGTGCAGGATGGACCTTAAGACAGCAGTCTGTTTTCAAACAGAGAACACATAGAGGCCCAGATGACTCAAAAGATCAATGTGGCCCCATGAAAAACCCTAAACAGAAAAAGAAAAACAAAAATTATCACTACTAACAGGGAACAAAGAATACGTTGGTGGGAGAAGGGGGCTCGGCATAGAGCCAAGAACAAAAGCTACCCCCTCCCAAATTGCCTAAGACCAGATGGTATAAAGCATGCCTTGACCCTCCCGCTAGAAAGTGTTCAAGCTTGAAAGAGCCTTTGATGCTCTAGATGGCGAACCCGCCCCTCCTAAAAATATGCCTTCTGCTTTGGAAGGTGAGCAAGTGTCCTTGGGAGCCGTCCACATGTGGGGGTTGCCAGCGGAGCCTCTATAAGGCCAGGTGAGTTGGGTTTCTGGCTCTGGGAGAAACTGCCAAAAAACCCCTTGATGAGAGGAGAAAAGATGGATAAAGATGCTCCTATTTCAAGATGGAGTTTGGAAACCAGAGACGGCGAGGTCAATCTCCAGCAATAGCAGGGAGCAGGTTTTTGCAATTATAAACCATTAGCAGAGCTGGAGCAGACCCATCCTGTGCAGAACCAGGTTCCTCGGGCCCCACCTGGGTCCCCCACAGACTCTGTTGCAGGATGCCCCCCCACCAGCTTTGCGCACATGCACACCACCTGATGGTCCACTCGCTCCCACTTCCCACAGGACTTCTCCGTGATGGGGGGGGGCAGCAGGGCCCCCCCCGCCCAGGAACCTCCTAGGTGCCCTCACATCAGAACCCAGGAGGCCCCCAAGGGCTGAAAGTGCTCAACTTTCCCACAGAGAGGGAGACCCCAAGTGCATTTCATATGACTTCTGCAGCTCCGTGGGATCCAGTGACCCCCTAAGTAAAATAAAGGGTGGAGGCCAGCCTCTCCTCCTCCCACCTCCCCCATTCATTCCCCGTCTGCCCCTCCAGCAACGTTCCTCATTAAAATGCCTTCACTTAACTTTCATCTAGGAAGCCACTTTCTGTATTATTGAAAGTGTGGAAAATGGAAAATCATGGATGGTGCTGTCCCCCAACGCAGCTTCTACAACATTTGGGTGGCCCTCAAGCGTGCACATTATTTTACGCATTTACCCCCCTGGGGTGCACATAATTTTCTAGCTTGTTTTTTTGAGTTCACATTATATGTAAGTGTTTCCCCCCCTACCCTGTCACCACATATGTTTTTAAAAAATAATTATTGTTTTAATGGTGCACATGCCGTTCTACGGAGAACACGCACCATAACTGACTGTGCTGTTCCCCTGCATCTGGACTCTTAAATGGAGTGGTGAACATTGTGGCAGGGTTACTAGGTCTAAGAATCCTCATAGTTCTTGCTACATATTGATAAAATAAAAAAAAAATGTCTTTGGCAACCTATAAAAGAAAGTGGAGATGCCTAGGAGACAGCACTACTCTGCAAATAGCGAATAATACCTGGCTGAACTCATTCTCCCTCCTGGCGTGGGTACCAGGGACCAGAAGACATCTGTGTACTTCACTGCTTCAGCCTGCAGCAGACTCCGGTCATATTTTATGGGCAAAATGGGTGAGAAGACAGATAGGATCACCACCCAGTTACATTAATTAAAAAGTTAACATCCACACTCAGGGAGGTCTCGGGTGGTCTCCTGGCTCAGCATTTTTGTCATGAACACGCATGAAGACACAGAGTGCCTTTGTGTCACAACTGTGGATGAAGCAACTCTAAGAGGGATGAATAATACATTGAGTTAAAAAACCTAATATTTGAATCGATCTTGAGAAGTTCGAAGGATGGACTATAACTCAGCAGGATGAAATGTTACATAAGGCATTTAGTTCAAAAAATCAACTGCATATGCACAGGATGGGGAAGCCCTGCCTTACTTAATAGCTGTTCATGTGAAACAGACCCAGAGACTACAGTTGACCTCAAGCTCAATATGAATCATCTGTGCAGTGTGGCTGCCAGAGAGACTAATATAATCTTGGGCCACGTTAAGAGAAGTATAATATTAAGACCAGGGGAGGGGGCGTTCCCACCAGGGTCTGATTAGTCAGACCACACTGGGAACATCAAGTCAAGTTCTCTAAGTCCATTTCTCAGTGGAACATTGACAAATCCATTCCTTTGTAAAGCATTTATTGAATGCCTACTGCATGCCCAACACCATGCTCGGTGCAAAAGATACACAGACAAATGAGACATGGTCTCTGTACATACAGAGCTTACAGTCGAGTAGAATAAAAAATGGGTGTTTTGTATTTCACATAATATAGCATGTAAATAATTTTAAAAAGCAATACATATCAAGTGAAATAAATTCTGTCAGATGGGCTTTGGATCCTGTAAATGTTTTCAATCACATAAATAACATACACTTGTGAAAAGAGAGAAAGAGAAAGAGAGGAAGGGTGAGAGGGAACCATGGGGGTTTCCATTTGAAGGGGAATGTCAGTAGAGACTCCCTCTCCTCCACCACCCCTCCCAAGTCTGTCTTCCGTGATTTATTTTTTTTAAAGATTTTATTTATTTATTTATCTTTGCATAGAAGAACTGGGGTGTAGACCAGAGGTGGAGGGGATGGAGGATTCACCAGAGACAGAGTGGGGAGCAGAACAGGTGGATCTACTGAAATACACTGCTAAGGGGAGCAGTGGGTAAGACAGGAAAGGTCTGCTGTGCCATGTGGGTTAGCTCCCTGGCTGGGGATCAAACTCAGGCCATCTCGGTGAGCAGTTGCAATGGTAGCACTGAGCCTTAACCCCTAGGGCACCAGGGAGGCCCCTTCTTTTGTGATTTTTTGCCTCAGTTCCCTTCACCCAATCCTGTTTGGGCCAATGATCAGGTTGCAGCTGGTTCTCACTCTGACTTTGAACTGAAGCACCCTTGGAATTCAGGTATTGTTTGCAGTGGTCAGTTTGCTAAAATGGCCCTCAGTGGTCAATCCTTTGTGAATGCCTTCCTGTATAGTAGAGGTTGGAAAGCTAAAAACTACATTTCCTAAACTCCCCAAAAACTATGATTTTAGATGCAGATTTGCTTTGCCAACTGGACATTGGATTCAGAAGGTGGAATGGCAGCAAGGGTTATATTCCCACTTTTTCAGCTCTTGCTTCACACAAGCATGTAGCAGTGTCTGTTGCTGTCCTTCAGGAGGGCCTACCTACACTGTGCTCAGTAACAAACAGCCTCCATCTCAACATGGATGGCCAGGGCTACTGGTCCATGTTCCCCCACTTGGGGACCAGGCTAGAAAAGAGACTATCATGTGGAATGTCATGCTTCACTGTAACAAGTAAAAGAGAGAATATAGAAAACTAGAGAGTAGCACTGGGTGCTTCCACAAGGAAATGACATTTTCTTTAATGGGAGACATAGTCACTTAATGCCAGGGTCGGCGGGGGGGGGGGGGCGGGGAAGGGGGCGGCAGAGAAGGCCAGACCAACGCTATGCCTCTAGGAGAACTGGGAACACCTGGTAAAAACCTCCACCACCTCTGAATACTGAGGTGGAGTTAGGGTGTGGACATGGGAGACTTTTTGGTCCAAATCCTACAGTTGCTTCTGGAGTCCTGGTCGTTTGGCTCATGGCAGACTAACGGTCCCTGGCCACATCCAGAAACTATTTCCCAAAAGTTCAGCCTTGGTGCTGCTCCGTCAGCCCCTGCAGGGTTTTTTAATCACCTAATTTCTGTGTTTAGTCTTTCAGCTCGAAACAGATTTGGTGTCTTCTGCAACAGCAGTCTGATTGGCACCTCGCCCTGGGCACCTGCCCTGGGCTCTCCAAGACCACTATCCTCAGCACCACCTTTACTCGGCCCTGAATACAGTCCTAAGAGGTTGGCGGGCCAGGTATCATCAACTCCTTGTCTACTGAGGAAAACAAGAGGTTTGCAGAATTCAAATGAGTTATCCAAGGTCGCAGAATCAGACTAAGCCAAGTTCAGGGTCACAAACCCAGTTCTCCTGGCAGTTTGTAATCTGCTTGCTCCACTGAAGCACACATCTAAACATGGGTAGCAACACATCACAGGGAAGTGACCATGGAGATCTAGATACAATGTCTTAAAAATAAAACTAAAGACAGTTTTGGATGGTGGTGGGCAAAAGAGTGGAATCAAGAACTTAAAGGGGGTACTGAGCAGGTTGCATTTTCCAAAATACGGTCACAGCAGTATTGCTGATCCCACATACTCTTCCTGCACCTTGTTGCTACCCCGTCGGGCAGTGGAGTCTATTTTCCATCCCCATGAACCCAGACAGGATGTCATGACTGTCCTGCAGAGTGGAATGTGATTACTGTGGTCCTACGTGGCCATTGAGCTGGGCCATAGAAGTTGATTGAGCTTTTGTTAGATAACTTCATTTGTTGGATTGAGAGTTTCCAGATAACTGCTCCCTGGTGTTGCTGAGTTCTGAAAGTACAGATGTGACTAAGACCATTCCTCAACCCAGGCTGCTTGCATTCCTACAGAGGAGATGTAGGGGCAATGAGAGCATCGTCATCTGCTGACTACTAAAGCTGGAGCTATAGGGAGGACACAAAAGAAGTTCAACTTGCTCTGCCTGGGCAAGGCAATAAAAGGCTCACTGAGAAAACAAGTACATGGTCTCTTAGGCTGAATAGGAATTCGGTGCAAAGGGAGAGTGATGAAGATGCTGACTGAGGGAACAGCAAATACAAGGACATGGAGGTGTGACTTCATGGCACATCCAGAAAACAGACAGAGCCTTTCAGTGGTCTTCAGAGAATGGACTAGAAAAGAAATTAAAACCAAGGAGAATCTGCAGGAGATGTTCACTGTCATCCTGGCAGGGGCCATCAGAGACTTTGGAAGGTGGGTCAAGTTGTTTGGTGATGGTCTGGATGATAAAAAGAGGGCGAAGAAAGAAGAGATGACTGTAGAATTTCTGGTAAGAGACTGACATTTGCTGAGATGTGGAATTCTGGAGGAAGAATCATTTGGGAAGCAGTTGATGAGCTTGCTTACGGGTTTGTTGATGATGAGGTATGTTTTAGAGTGGTTCCAGCTACATGTAGCAGAATAACTAACTGAAAGTGACTTAGAATAAAGACGTGTCCTCTTGCGAAGCACTGCGCCTAGAGGTCCCACAGCTAGTCCATTGGTCCAGTCACATGCTCAAGAACGCAAGCTTCCTCCACATCCTTGATCTGCCAACCTCAGCAGATTGGGTTTGTCCCCTCATGGTCACAAAGTGGCTCCTGGAGGTCCAGGCACCACCTTTAGAGTTAGTTTCTGACCGAAGTTTCCATTCATGAGCCCATTTTAATAGAGAGGGAAACTTTCCCAGAAGCCCCTAATTCTATTGATCAGGATGAGGTTTTATGCCCACGCCTCAGCTGCAAGGGAAGCTGGGAGAACAACAATGTAACCTTCACAGCTCCTTAATGGGAAGTGGCCTTGGACTGAGACAAAAGGGCAGTGAGGGAGGTGGCTGTGGGGAGCTTGCAGCCAGTCTCCCTGTGGAGCACTCAGGCACGTGCGGGGCTATGTGCAGGTCTGATGTTCAGAGGACATTTCACATCAGAGCTTTTAAAGGTTATGTTGCTGTGTGTGCTTTTCTAATATCGAATAGTCATTGAATACTGTGCAAGGCACTTTACGCAATTATTCATTAAACTTCCTAATACCCTAGGGGAGCCTGAGACCCTGGCACTGGAGGTTTAAGCATATTTGAAAAAACATGGTGTGGTTTCGTTCCTCTGTGGAGAGGATGGGAATGGTCTCCGAGGAGCCTGGTGCTCCTGTAGCTCTCTCGCCCTGTCTTCCCTTGCCGGTGGGGATGACCAGCCTCTCTTGTGTCTGTGTCCTGGGCAGAGTGGAGCTTGATATAGTGAAACTCTGGAAGTAGAAAAAGGGAAGCCTGTGAGTCCAGGTGGGTGCTTGGGGGAGCAGCCAGAGAGGCCTGGAGCCCAGATGCAAAGAAACGTGCTTCTCAGAGACATGGAAATCAGAGTAATAGCAAGGGGGTGGGCCAAGGCAGAAAGCTAAGACTGAACCAGGAGAAGGGGAAGCTCTGCGTCCCTGCTTGCTTGGGAGCAAGCTGAGTTGGTAGCGGCTGCATTCCTCACTCCCCGGGATCTCCCCCTGATTCCAGTTGCTGCCCAGACATGTAGGTGGCAGCTGAGAGGACAGTAGAGGGAAAGCGCGTTCACCGCACACTTCCAGCCACCCCAGTGCATGGTGGCCCCCAGGACGTTCCCTAGAGAAGTAACCTCTATGGAAGACAACTCCAAAATGAACTGGGACTAGCATAAATGACATCGCAGGCATCTTCCTGGCTCACCTGAGGCTGACCCCTAAGCTCACACCGGCTGAGGGGGTTCAACCTGGGGAGGCCCCACCAGAGAACCCAGAGACCCCCACAGGGCGTTCATGGTGAGAACGCAGCCTGGGGGCTCGGGAATTTGAGAAGGGTCCACACTGACTATTGGACCCAGGCGAGCTTTGTGCCTGGTCGGAGAGGCAGTGATGCCTACCCACAGCCCACATGCCCTCCACCCCCACCAGCTCAGGGAAGCGGGCTATGTGGCTAGTTCTCAGGCATTTGTGAGCTCTGTCACCAACCATCCTGGGGATGAGAAGACAGAGCCCCAGAGCAAAGCAGCCTGAAACAAGGGAGGGTGATAGTTGGCCTGAAGAGACTGCAAAGTTTGTGAGAAAAGTAAGCCTTAGTTGTACTAAGTTTGTTACAACATAATGGCATTTATCTTTACAAATACATGGCACGTGGTGTGTGCTCAGGACTCATCTGTGAACAAGGTGACCACGGATTGGTGATATGACCTTGGGCCAGTCCCTTTCTCTCAGCCTTGACGTATTCATTAAAAATGCAAGGGGTCACACTTGCTCCCATGGGATTGCTGCAAGGACAGAATGTGCCAGTGCTTAACCCAGGGTGGGACACATACATTCCATTTTTTCTAACTCACTTCTCCCATGAGTGAGGCAGAAAGAGTGGTGGACCCTGACCTTGAGGAGGCCCTATCCTCATTCAGGGTGCAAAGTGAGGTGGATGTGTGACATCCCTCCAGGTGAAGAAGGCTAGAAGCTGAGTCCCCTCTTGCTTGGGGACAAGCTGAGTTGAGGCAGTAGCTACATCCTCTTTCCTTTGAGTCCCTGAGGACTGGCTGAAACTGGGCCTGGAGCCTCTATTCTGGTTTTTCAACTGATGGGTTTTAAAAGTGGAGATAAGGTAAGGACTGCTCTTCTTGTCTTGGTGAGGGCCCCCAAGTCCTTCTTCCCCATCTCAAACTTGGGTATGACTCAAGAGGTCTTCCTCAGTGCTGTCCATTCTGCTCCTTTGCCTGCCCAGCTCTCCAGTTCTTCTTCAGGAGAGACGGCACCCAGATCAATCTGAAAATCCATCACAGGAGTGAGGGAATGTTATAGAATTCTGCCAACTCTGCATCTCTGGTCTGGTTGTACTCCAGGAATCCTTGCTCTGAGGCTGCTCTTGTAGCTCTCTGTGGACAAAGAGACTTAAGAGAGGCTGGAGATAGTGGGGCTACCTGATCACTGCAGAAAATTGGTGTACTGATGGAATCCACTTAGGGGGTATGTTGTGAGTAGGTGGAGGTGAGGGGTCCTGGGGCTGAGAAAGGAGAGACTCCCTCACAGAACCAAGGACAGGCCCATGGCCCACCTCCACCTGCCCAGGGCCATCTGAGTGAATCTGGAAATAAGATTAATGGATTCAAGCTCCTTCCACAACCACAATTTTTAATGTGGCCCTGGACAAATTGCCTATGACTCCTTTGTTTCACCTCTGGGAAATGGAGACACACCTGTATTACAGGGCCATTAGATGAAAAGACAGTGTAATCCTGGCACAGGTGGGTGCTCACCATGCATTTGGCAGTAGCTAAGACCTATAGTATGGCAGGTGCCCCATTGGGAAGGACAGTCTCAGTGTTAGGCCCAGGAGTGGGGACAGCTGACCAATGGGCTCTGCCCTGGGCAAGG
>NW_023602324.1:0-13354 GCF_014898055.3 Talpa occidentalis | reverse complement strand
CAAAATATCTCCCACAGCATATTTATTATTACCAATATTGAGTTGTTATTATTACTGGTATTTTTGTCATGCATTTAGTAACAGTTTAATGTCTTCACAAATTTTTACTTCCTCCATCCCAGAGCTAGTGCTTAATTTCCCTTCAAGTGGGGCTAGATGCAGCAACCCACTTCAAGTGAAGAGTATGAAAAGGGAGAATGTAGTCACGTTATGGTGGGGAAAATGGCAGACACCACTTATACAAGTGATGCAAGTTATCCCAGGAATAGAATCCTAAGGCATGCAAGGACTAGAGCAAGTTGATACCATGTATTGCCTGATAGGATTTAACGAGAAAGGCTAAACACCTCTGGGCATTCTTCCCCGAAAACATAACCCCATTTTACTCATGAGAAAGTATCAGTGAAACCCAGTGCAAAGGCATTCTACAAAAGTGTAGCGTCAAGAGTACTGACCACGGGCAGTTGGAAGACTGGGAAATCGTCACAAGATTGGAGGAGATTAAGGAGACAGGATAACTAAACGCAAGATGTGATCTTGGATCCTGAAACAAAGAGCCCGAGTGGGAAACGGGAATTCTGAAATAAAAACTATAACTTAGTTAATAATATTGTACCAATGTTAAGTTCTTCTGATCATGTAAGATATTAACATTAGGGGAAACTGGTAAAGGGCAAAGGAGAAGTAGTATATTCAATTCTTCAAATCTAAGATTATCAAAATTAAAATATGAACACTGATCTCTAGTTAATGATACATACTTAAAGTATTTAAATACTTAATATAAATATATAAATATATAAAATATTAAAAAATAAATATAAATAACTACTTTAAGCAGTTTACATAAAAATTGTACTGAAGTCTGCCATTGCTTAGAAATGTATAAAATAAGTAAGATACATGAGGAGGTATGTGATAAGCAAGTACAGTAAATTTAATGGATTTAAGTGGGCAGCATGTGTTCACTGTAAACTGCTTTATAGTATTTATGTTTGAATATTTCATATAATAAATGTTGGAAATAAAATATATATGATCTAACAACAAAGTTTCAAAACAACTGATAGAACTGAAAGGAAAATAGACTTTGTTTACAATAGATTTGTCCATAGTCGTCAAAATTACAGTTGGATATTTCAACACTCTTCTCTCAGTAACTGATAGAAGTAGACACAAAGTTAGGAGCACAGATTTGATCAACACCACCAACCAACATCACTAAACTGAATACTCCACCGTAAAAATATCTCTCAAGTACAATATGGAACATTCACCAAACAGACCATACGCTGTGTTAATAAAAGGTCTTAATAAATTTAGGATTGAAATATTGAAATTACCCAGTTATTCTCTACCCCACTGAAATTAAATTAGAAATTACTAACAAGAAGATATCTAAGAACCCCTAAATATTTGGAAATTACTAGTAGTACTATTTGATTCTTTTAATATGTCCTGCATATTTTGATAAAAGTAGTTTACTATTTTCAATTTATTTAAATTATCTTTTATTTATTAAAATTATAACACACTTACAAACATATATATATGTATGAACTAACCAGTGTACTAAATGTTATTATGTAGTATCTCATATTTTATATAAAAGAAGGGTTTTTCATGTTAGAAGTTGTGCTTTTAGAGAAAATTTAATGACAAATATATTGACACTTGATAAAAAATACTATGTGTGTGTGAGTATGTGTGTGTGTGCATGGACTCTGACTGTATAAACAATTTTAATAAACAAACCAAAATAAATAATATCCTCCACTCTGCAGAGAATATAGCTATATAAACCAGGTTCTTTAGATTATGTAAAGAATTATTGAAGCAGTAGCATGAATTTAAATTGCTACAATGATTATCTAGAAGAGATAGTGGTTTGCTAGTTATGGTCAAGAGAATTCATTCTATATATAATGCACTTTTTCTTTCTATCATGTATTAATCATGAAATAACTCAAATTTTAGGAACAAGTTGCCCATTTATGACAAAACGACTACACATTTCACTTTCCTCTAGCCATTTATAATAGTAAATTTATTCATTTAAGTTTCATTATATTTTGTATCTCTTTCTCCCTCTTCAGTTCTATGTGAGGAAACTATATTATTGGCTATTTAACTAAGTAATGTATTGAACAGCAGTCTATTGTTTCTTTTAGGAACATGATACTAGCTTCTCCAATATTGTTTGTATTTAATATATTATCAGTGATTTGGAAGCATCCCCTAACATTCAGAGAGTTGATCATAACCAAAATCCCTGTTCTATCAATTAATCTTTGCACTACCCATTACGTCTTTCTAACTGGTTTCTCTCCCTTTTCATTCATTCTTTGGCTTTGATGCTGGCTTTTTAGCTAGGTTATAATGGATGGTTGGATGGCAGGATTTGGTCAAAAAGTTCAGTTTTTAATCTTATCATACTTCTCCTTAGTCAAATATTATTGATCAAACTACTTTCAAAATTAAAAAGCAACATCTATACTGTAAAATTTGATAATTTTGGGATATATGTGGGTATGAAATCTCACAAAAATATTAAGAACTCTTGATAAATATTAGCACAGGAACTACAAAAGATTCACAAAGCATAAAGAGAGTACTTTTGAGGCAATGAGTGACAAATTGAAGAAGCTGTTAAAGAGGTATAAAAATAAACAATGTCTTGGATGTATACTCAGAAACTATGAGTCAGAGATTAGTGTGGTATTTTGTCATGTATTTAATAATCATGTACTCAAGTCCCTTGATTGCAATGAGCAATTTAATAACACTATCAAATGAAAAGATGAGGTTCTTCTTGACTAAGTAACAGATTTAGACCTGGCAATGGAATATTTTGCAAATTCAACCAAATAATCAGTTCAATTATTCTTGGAAAAAGTATGTGTAGCTTGGGGCTGGCAGGAGGTGGTGGAAAACATCCAAAATTCAAAAGAAATAAACATCTGGTTTGCTACTTCTTCTTGATATCACAGTACTATTCTTTTCACTTAAACTGCTAACTAGATAACAAAGTTCAAAACTAGGTCTAGAAACTTCAGATGTACAGATTTAAAACACGATAGGATCTTCTTAAGATGTCAATAATAAAGTTAAATAGCTTATTTAATGCAAATCCAAATTATACAGGTCATTATTGTGACAATGTATGTATTCACATTAATCAACTTGCACAGGATAGTTGGCACAACACATTCAATTAAGCTCAAAAAAAGTATGGGTCTGACTTGAAATATACATGTAAAAATTAAGCAAATTTAGTTGAATCTTACAACTACCTTTCCTCTTTTGAATTCTGATTTCTTAAACAGAAAAAAAACCTTTAAACAGATTTTAATGACATTAGAGTTAACAAATACAACATTAAAACAATGAATAATGTTAAGGGTGTAATCTTCCAGTCATTACAATTATTTTAAGACTGTAATAAACGTGCGTTTTGAATTCATTTGCACTGAGATAAATTCTGGTTCTTCATTTCTACGTTCCGTAATTTCGAGGGACTCAACATTATTCTCTAATATTAATCAAAATCAAAACCAAGAATCTCAATTCCCAATATTTGGAGCTGTGGGGTTCACTTTTCTTACAATCAAGTGCTAAAAGCACTTATAAATGGGGGTTAAAGAATTATTGAGAACAATTGTAAAGAACACACGAATTTGTCATCCCGGAGTCAGGAGATTTGTTTTCTAGTATCAAAGGAGTAACAACTGCAGGTAAATCTAAAGGTCGTCTTTTTTATTGTGGTTGGGATGGTTCTCTCTCTTTGAACTTTCGGTTCCTCTTCCTAACCCCCACTCTTTTGCCCCCTTTCTTCAAGGTTTCAGGGTCGTCCTCTCCGGTAAACGGAAGTCTCGGCATTTTCTGTCCTTCGCCGCCGCCCCCGGGTCCGCAGTCGTCAGCGGCGCGCCCCGGGCCCACCGCCCTTCCAGCCCTCACCTGCGCCGCGGAGGAAGTACCTGGCGGCGGGACCGGGCGGGGCGCCCCGGGCGAACACCTGGGAGGGGTGGCACCCCCAACGGCCAGCGGGTGTGGGGGAGGGGAGCCCGCTCCCTGCCCGCCCCCGCCGCCCCCGGGCGTTGACTCACGTGAGAAAAAGGGGGGCAGAGGTGAGCAGTGCGCGCGCGGGGCCGGGGGGGGGCGCCAGGGCGTCCAGGTCTGCTCCGGCGCCCCGCGCCCAGATCCCGCAGCGACCTCGACCCGCTCGCACCGACGGCCCGGGCCGCCAGCACCCCGCCGCGGCCCTCGCCCGCCGACCCGCGCGTCCGGCCCGCGCCCCCGCCGCCCCGACTCCGCGGAGCCGCCCTCCCGCGCCCCGGCCGCGCGCGCGCTCTCCCCGGCTCCGCAGCATGGCGCGCCCCCAGGCCCTCGCGCTCGGCTCCTGTCACGGCGCTGACGGCGGCGGCTCAGAACGGTGGAGCGGAGTGGGGGGCGTGGGGCGGGCCTGGGGGGCGGCTTTCGGCGTCCGAGACGGGAACGGGGTGGGGGGCGGCGGCGGCGGCCGCTTCTCGGCCTGGAGCCTGGACGGCGCGGGGCGGGCGCGCGCCGGGGGAGCAGCCGCGCTTTGTGGCTCTGAGCGCTTCGGGGAGGCGACCGCGCCGGGGTAGGAGGGCTGGGGGGCCGCGCGGCCAGGTCCGGGGGATCCTTCGGCCCCCAAGCGGGGAGGAGGGCTCGGGACGGCCCCAGGGGCGCCCTGCCCGCGCCTCCCGCCGGGGCGCGCCCACCACCGCGGGCCGGCGCGCGCGGGGGCTCGGGGCGCGGCCGGAGGGCTCGGGGGCCTCGGCGAACTGCTACCTGCCCGCCCGCCCCTCCCCGCACCTCCGCGGGCCCCGGATGTGGGTCTCGGCGGGGACACGAAGCCGCCCAGAGGCCGCTGTGCACCTGCTGGCGGGAGAAAGTCCTTCTGGGCTTTGCTAGGCGTGTGCTTGTTGCCCTTTTCTAGGGTTCGTATTAGTAATGCCAGGTTTATTGTAGGGAACCCAGAAAAACCGGTAACCATAAAAAGCAAAAAACCTGTAATTCCTACCACTTCAAGAAAATCCCATAATTTACAGTTGAGTACGCTAAATCTAACCGCGGAGATGTGTGTCTTGATGGTCTTCCTCCCCTCCCCCCCATAGCATCCAGAGTTTTCCATTCCCCTTCTCCTTCAAAACCACGATTTAGATGGTGACAGAGCAGTCTGTAGTGTGGAAGGTTGCACCATTATCCAAATGTTGTATATACAGTTTGATCCAGTTTTTCGTACCCTGGAACGAACATCTTGGCTGCTACCTGTTGATTTATTTGTAAAATGGTGGCTGGAAGCGAAATTGCAATTGCCCAGAACATTCTGGAAAAGCCTTTAAATTTCCACCCAGAGGTTATGGTCTAATTCATTACCGTTTAAAATAAATGCAGTTTAGTCAACCCTAGCTTCAGTCTGAGGCTAAAATCTTACTCGTTAATTGCTTTAAAGTAATGTTAGATGCTATGAGCTATGTTCAGAAAGTCTTTTTAAGTTTCAAATCGTTTGCCCATGAAAAAATGTGCTTTTGCTAATGTAGTGTAATGCTGCGTACGGTTTTAACTCCTGAGGACAGCTGCTATAGGAGAAATGTAATTTGCTGGGCAAATTAATTGGTGGTTCATATTGATTATCATTTAAACGGGGAAATTAAAAGCTTACTTGGGGTTTGACGGCTCAATATGAAAATTCTTTGGCTTGTCATACAAGTTTTGAATGATTACACTCTGGTAGCTACACAGATGGAGTTAGATGAACTTTCCAATTTGAAGTTAAAATGACGACATTCTGAGATGTCACTATTAACATCAATGGCAAGGGCTAGTTAGTATCACTTTCAAAATTGGGTGTTAGGGTTTAATTTAGCTAGAAAATCCACATACAGAGGGTTCCCCCCTCTCCAGCTGAATTATAATTTTTCTAGGGTATAAAGTATAATTTTTCTGGGATACAAAATAGTCCAAAGGTTGGATAAGTTCTTATTAAGTCCCAAAGCAAGCTTGTGTTATTTTTAAAAATGAGGTGGGACAAGTGTTGGATTGTAAGTTATTTACAGATCCTAGAACTGGAATTGTTGATTTTTGGAAAAAGTCAGTGACTGACAGACACAGGTTTATTTAGAAGGAAGAAAGGAGCTGATACTGGGAAGATCATAAAGCCATATTTGGAAGTAGTAAACTAAATAAACCTTTGGACTGTAAGACCCAGTGGTTACCCAAGAGGGAAGGAAAACTTGGTGAGGAATCAAGACAAAGGAAGCAATTGTGTGGTGAAGGATAGACTTGAACTATTTGAGGTGAGTTTAATGTAGTGTAAATACATATTGATTTTCAGTGATGCACACATCAACTTATATAATATTATAAGGCACTTCAATTAAAAAAAGATGTTTGGAGGGCTATATTAAAAACTCAAAACAAGAATTCCTGTAAATTAGACTATGTTGGGCCTCCCCTGTTGGTGCAGGCAGTTGAGTGCTGCACTGTGAGGCTGTCCTCGGCCTCTGTAGCACAGGTTGGATCCCAGCTGGCTGGCAGGAATCCCACATGGCGTGGCAGACCTCTCCTGTCTCGCCCGCTGCTCCCCTCAGCAGTGTATTTCATAAGTCTGCCTCTTTTGCTCCCTGCTCTGTCTCTGGTGAATCCTCTCACTCTCCCGCACATCTGGCCTGTACCCGGTTCTTATATAAAAATAAAAAAAAAAATCTAAATTAGACTATGTCTATGCAGTATATATATTTAGCATAGTGCCAACCACTCAAGTACATATGAAAAACAAAACATTTCAGGACTACTTTTAAAGCTTTTCTTCTTTGGCATTTTTATCGGAACATAATGTAGCTGGGACACTAGAGTTGAGAGTGATCCACATTTTATTTTATTTTTTTAGCTTTTATTTATTTATTTATACAAGCACTGGGTACAGTCAGAAGCACAGGAGGGTGAAAGAATTCACCAGAGCCAGAGTGGGGAGCAGAACGGGCAGACTAACGAAGCACACTGCTGAGGGGAGCAGTGGGCAGCAGGAGAGATCTGCTCGCCATTTGGGATCCTCCTCTGGTGGCCCGGAGCAGCCGGGATCGAGGATCGAACCAGTGCTGTAGAGGCTGCGGGCAGCTTCACAGCCCAGGGCTCAATTGCTGCACCACGGGGGAGACCCATGATCCACATTTTAAAGGGGATTTCCCCCCCCCCTCTAGATTGTAACTGTGAAAACTATAAACTGACTACAAACTGCACTAAGATCGGGAATGAATGCCAGTGTACTTCAATTGGTTCACAAACTACCGTCATCTGCTCAAAACGTGAGTAGGATATCTTCTTTGTCTTTAAACTTCATTTTGACTTATACTCCTCTAATGGATATGTCTTAAGTTGGGAAGTGTTTTATTGGATCATATCTGAAGCATGTTATTTTGCTGGAATGATGTCATATCTGAAGTTTTTATCTTTAGAAAGTGAGTGTGAAAACATGCAAGTCTTCAATAATCTTTGGACCTAGGAGTTCAGAGTTAAGGAAAATTTTTTTCCTTAAACACAAAACTGCAGTGGTTTTTCAGTTTGACATTAAGCTTCCTTTCTAGTGGCTGCCAAATGTTTGGTGATGAAGGCAGAAATGACTGGCTCAAAGTCTGGGAGGAGAGTGAAACCTGAGGGAGCTATCCAGAATAACGACGGGCTCTATGACCCTGACTGTGATGACAAAGGGCTCTTTAAAGCCAAGCAGTGCAATGGCACCTCCACCTGCTGGTGTGTGAACACTGCCGGAGTCAGAAGAACCGATAAGGACAGTGAAATAATCTGCTCTGAAACTGTGAGAACCTTGTGAGTTGGGCTGCCTTTTATGCTTTTTCAGATTCGTGTAATTGCACTTAAAGTTGGGTTAACGTTAAATGAATATGAATAATTTAAGCTATTTATTTATTTGCCTCATGTATTAAAGTGCAAAATGGTTGTCTTGCAGATTATGTAATGAAAAGGAACAAACAGACTCAAACTAGCTTAAGCAAAAAGATTTTATTGGCAGGGACTAGAAACTGTAAAGATCTGAAGACAAACCAGGCATTCCCCCACATCTTTCCTTGGGAGCCTCAGGGTCACTTTCTTTATTTCAGTACCATTTTTGTCTTTTCTCTAGAATATGGCCCAATATAATCAGCTAATCCTTAACTTTACATGACCTTGTGTGTTGTACCTGGAGGGTCAATGTTAGAATGGGTGTTCCCTCCTGTAAAAGTCCCTCATGAAAGCTGTGTGAGGGCCAAGAAAGAAATTAAGGGCACATCTAATGTATAAATCCTTTTTCTGTTACCTCTATTGTAATTCATAATTTTGGAAATTTTAGCATTAACCCTTTAGGAAAATAATATAAACTGAGTTGTTATAGTCAATACTGTCTTTTTACTTTACAGCTGGATCATGATTGAATTAAAACACAAAGCAAGAGAAAAACCCTTTGATCTAGAAAGTTTGAGGACGTAAGTGCTGTTGAATATTTGCACAAATCTCCCTTTCTGTACTATTAGAAAACTAAACTCTCAATGCTTTTTCATGTATTTCTGAAAAAAATACTGTGTTTTTTTTTTTTTTTTTAAAGATTTATTTATTGATTGATTGATTGATACATACAAGCACTGGGTACAGTCAGAAGTGCGGGAGGGAGAGAGAACTCACCAGAGCCAGAGCGGGGAGCAGAGCAGGCAGAAGGACTGAAGTACACTGCTGAGGGGAGCAGCGGGCGGCAGGAGAGGTCTGCGCGCCATGCGGGACCCTCCTCCCGAGGCCGGGGAGCAGCCGGGGATTGAACCGGCGCTGCAGAGACTGCCGGCAGCTTCCCAACCCAGTGCTCAACCGCTGCGCCACCGGGGAGGCCCAAAATACTGTGTTTTTAACCTTATTTTGAAGTAGTTTCAAGAATAGTATAGATTCTTATAGTACCCTTCACTCAGTCACCAATAAACATTTCCTCCATTTCCTTTTATATGTAAATATGTGCTGAGTATATGTGTGTACTTTCTAAATACACATAAATATTTTGCTTCCCAGAACCATTTAAAAGCAAGTTGTAGATATCATGCCCATTCATACATAAATATTTTAGTGTCTCTTCCTGGGAACAAAAGATAATACTTTTTCATAATCAGTGCAGTTATCAAATTATGGAAATTGAATTTTTTTTTATATTTAAAGAGCAGCTTTATTAGGGAGGGGATAAAATAGTTAAAGACACTTGCATAGACCCAAGCGGGCAGGAAGAGCTGCCCAGAAGGGACAGGTTTGCTAAGAGAGGCCTGCATGGTTGCAGGCAGGCGGCCTTGACAGGTCACAGGCAGGCAGGAAGGCTGCTGCACTGCAGAGGGATAGAGTTGGTGAAAAAAGGCACCTGCATAGTCACAGGTGGGCAGTGGGATTGCTGCCTGGGAATTGAATCATATACCAAATTGTGCCAACTTTCCCAATGTTGTCCTTTGTAGCAACTTTTCCCCCACTGACCCAGGGACCCATATACTGCATTTAGAAGTCATCATGGCTTAGTCTCTGTTAATATGGAACATGGTCTTTGCCTTTGTTTTTCATGACATCGCTGATATTGAAGAGTGTAGACAAGTTGATTTATAGAGTATCCCTCAAATGTGGATTTGTCTGACATCTAATAAAATACAGGTTATGCATTTTTGCCAGAAAAACTACTTCGGTGATCTTGTGTTCTGGGCACTTTACATCAGGAGGCACATGATGGCAGCTTGTCCCTTTACTAGTGATGCTAACTGGTTAAGGTGATGGCGTTCAGGTTTCTCCAATGTAAACTTGCATTTCCTCTTTGTGATCAATATAATCCATGGGCAAATACTTGGATACTGTAAACATCCTGTTTCTAGTAAAACTGGAACTCAATTTTTAGCATCAGTGGATGAGTACTCAATTATTATCATGATAGTTGCAAAATGACATACAATTTTAGGTAAGTGTGGTTAATGACAGTTCGACCTTGTTTCTTAATGTTGTGAGGTACTCTTTTTTTTTTTAAATACGGATTTTTAATTATTTACAGTGCATTCAAGGAGGTAATCTCAACTCGTTATCAACTGGATCAAAAATATATCACAAATATTGAGGTAAGATTTTTTTTCTTTTTTTAGTAATAAGATTTAGCAGCAAGTTGATGGGTCAATATGGTCTGGGTATGCTTTTTCTGGTAGTGGTTAAACTGCATTTGACTAACAGTCTTGGGCACTTATACAAATTCCCTGTTGCTGTTTTCCTTCCATGACCTTTGAAAATCTGTTTACGCTTAAAGAAAATGTCTTTTCTCTCAGTATCCCTAAAACATGCTAGTCTTCTTGCTCTGGAGAAGTGCTCTCTGTGATTCCATGTATTTGTTTTAGCTTGCTTCCTAGCTTCTGGCTTAAGGAGCTAGTTCTATACCAGTTAGTTAGCCCTTCCTGAACTCTTTGAACTCTAGCTGGAAAATGCTTAATAGTGTGATTGAATTCGTTCAAGTCAGAGTAAGGAATATGAGTTTATTCTCAAATGCTTCCAAATTAAAACCAATGTCATATATATATATATATATATATATATATATTTTTTTTTTTTTTTTTTTTTTTGGTGGGACCCTCACCAGTAGCCAGGGAATGAACCGGTGCTGCAGAGGCTGCGGGCAGCTTCGCAGCCCAGCGCTCAACCGCTACACCACCAGGGGAGGCCCCAATGTCATTTTTTAAAAAGACTTTTTGGAAGGAAAATACTTAATTTGTGTGTGTGTGTGTGTTTGGGAACACTTTTTTTTTTTTTTAAGGTTTATTTATTTATGCATATAAAAGCTGGGGTATAGGCCAGAGGTGTGGGGGGTGAGAGGATTCACCAGAGACAGAGTGGGGAACAGAACAGGCAGATCAATGGAAGTAAACTGCTGAGGGGAGCAGCAGGCAAGTCAGGAGAGGTCTGCTGCGCCATATGGGTAGCTCCCTGGTTGGGGATTGAACTCTTGCTGCAGTGTCTGTGGATAGCTTCATAGATTGCATCTTAACCCCTTGCGCTACCAGGGAGGCCCAGAAAATACTTATTTGCTCTCTAAAATTGAGAACATGGTAAATGTATAGCGCATTTTCTTTAGCATTTTAGTTTTAAAGTAGTTCTAGCCAAATAAGATACATTAATATCTTTTAAAATGTTTCAAGAGAAATTGTCTTTTGAAGAGAAAATATGCATTATAATTATCATCATTTACATTGCTGTCTTAATTTCCTTGGATAGATTTAAAGACCTCCCAAAGATTTATTAAATTATTAATGATAAACTCAGTTATACACGGAATATTGTGATTACAGGCTAATGATATTTTCAGATACCTTTGGTTATGGTACTAATTTGTATTATTCTGTTTTTCTCCAAGTATGAGAATGATGTTATCACTATTGACCTGATGCAAAATGCTTCTCAAAAAACTCATGGTGAGGTGGATATCGTTGATGTGGCTTATTACATTGAAAAAGATGTGAGTGGTTTCATTTTGTTTCTCCTTTTAGAAATGTATCATGCATCAGTCAGCTCAAAGTTTTTCATCATGTATTTCTCCTGCAGATCAACCATACTCTCCAAGTAGTTCAGTGCTATAATTTTGTTCTCTCTTGTTCACATGCATCTTCCTTAAATACCTTTCTTGCTCTGTTTATCCTTTTTATCAAGTTGATCTGTCTAAATCTTAGATGCTTAGTTACCTCCTTGGTAGTTGCTTAGTTTTTATGACCGTATCCTGTTATAACTACCATGAACAAGAAACTATAAAAGAAAAAAGCTGTATAACCGGAATGATTAAGATATTTCATTTAGATGTTAATACAGTGAGCTATTTCCTGATGATATCTGGGAATTCTGGCTTGGGGACAGCTAAGGGGAGAAGGGATAGAAGAATAGCTAAAATAAGATGCGATTATAATTTGGGTGAAAGGCATACAGGCTTCATTATGCTTTTCTTTATACTTTAGTATATGCTTGAAATTTTCCTATTAATGAAGTTTCTTTTAAAGTTTTAATGTATGAGCTTGTTATCACTAAACCTTAAAGATTCTTGGCCAACAGTTGTTTTGGTCTGTAATTGGTGTGTAATTATATGTGGCTGTGCTTGGTCTTCTTGCATATTTTAAATTACATTTCTTCTTCTCAATACAGGTTAAAGATGAATCTTTGTTCCTTTCCAAAAAATTGGACCTAAAAGTAAATGGAGAACAACTAGATCTGGATGCTAGTAAAGCTTTCATTTACTATATAGATGAAAAACCACCAGAATTCACAATGCAGGGTCTACAGGCTGGTATTATTGCTGTCATTGTAGTTGTGACTGTAGCAGTTATTGCAGGAATTGTTGTGCTGGTGAGTATAGAGCAAGTAAAATTTCATTTAAAGATAAGGTGATGGTATGAAAAGTCTGTATCCACATTTCAAAACACATTGATGAAACTAAATCTTTTTTTAACAATTCTCTATCATGAATGAATCTATTGCATCTGGTGCCTTTTTATAGAACAGTCACAAAACAAGAAAGAATACCATTCTGGAAAAAAACTTAGTACCTCACAGGTCTCTTAGTGGGTTTCCTCAAGCAGCAAATATTCATCATTTCTTCTTACTAGAAGTAGTTTAACAAACTCGTATCAAAATTAGTGGAAACTACCTGAACTTCCAAATTGTTCAATGAAATGAAAATACGGAATACAAAATTAAGATTAGCATAGAAAAGTTAGAAGTGGTAAATATGAGGCAAAATTCTAAGTAAAAGAGCAGCAAATTGAATCTAGCTGTGCTTCAAATGAACGTGCCACCTGTTGATGTAGGGTTTATTCTAAAAATGTAAGGAAGCTTCAGCATTAGCAGATCTTACCTATATATCAGATTTCAGAAATATATTTGAGGGTATGTAGGGTATGTAGCTTAGTGAAATTACTGCACTTGTTTATCCATCTAGAAGAAAATTCAAAAGTTATATTCATATTTCACCCAACAGGGCTGCCTATATTGCTCAGCTGTGCGTGAATGGCACGTCACGGAGCATGGCAATGTGTAAGGAATTGGACAGTGCACCCATGTTCAGATTCCAGCTGGATCATAGTTAAAAGTGGTAGAATTCAAAACAAGCCTCAAAATTAATTTAGGAAATGTTGGTACAACCTTGTGGCTAAAGGAAACCTAGCAAGAGACAAGAAATCTAGAGTCTGTTGAGGAAATAGTAAACATTTAACTTCATTAAAATTAAACATTTTATCTGGCAAAGATACTGCAAAGTAAAAGACATCAGTGATAGGCTAGGGGGAAAGTCACAATGCACAAAAGG
>NW_023602323.1:0-13357 GCF_014898055.3 Talpa occidentalis | reverse complement strand
CCGTCACGCCCTCCCTGCCCGTCCCGGCCCCGCCGCTCCTCCTCCCATCGCTCCTGGCGCCGCATCCCGTCCCACCCGTCCCCGCCCTTCCCGCCCCACGCCGCCATCACACTCTCCGCGGCGCCCGCTTCACGGCCTCCCCGCCAGGGGGCGCCTCCGCCGTTTCTCTGCCTTTTGTCCCCCCAGCGTTCCTCTGCCCCCCAGTCATGGTCTCCCCTCGAACTGCTGCCCGTCATCATATGGACATACAGTGATTATTCACCCGTCCCGAGGGTTTTCCTGTAGATGTTTCCAAACATTTGTTGCTATAAAGCAGGTGTTGGTCAATAGTTTTATACGTAGATTGTATCAGTATTTCCAGCATTTCCCAAAATATACAATTACTAGAACAGGCAGTAGAAATAGTCTAAGCTCTCAGTTCTCTGCAGAAGGGTGGAGCAGGTGTCCTTTCCTCAGGAATGAATTACAGCACATAGTTCACCTCACCCCGGCCAACATTTCATTCCGTCTCTCCATCCGTCTTCTTCAAGATTTTGATGCTACCTTTGCACTAGAACCAAGGACACAAAAAGTTCCATTATGTATAAGCAATAAATACTCTAGACTCTCAAAAAGGAACATTAGCTCAGTATACTAGCAAATGAAAAAACTAAACTATCTTAAAGTTTAGGAAGTAAAATAAAAAGGTAAAGAAATAAAAAGAGGTTTTTTTTTCCCTAATCATGAAATTTTAATGCCACAGGTAATTATCTGTGGATGCACTATATGTATACATATTCTCTCTCTTTCTCTCTCTCTCTCTCTCTCTCTCTCTCTCTCACACACACACACACACACACACACACACACACAACTTTTCCTGTGTCTCCAACAATCAGTTTGTACCCTATTCCAGTTGCTACTGACACCACTGAGAATGTCTTGATGATAGAATATGTAGGATTGGAGGAAGGTACTTCTGTATCCTTGTAGCATCCCAAGCAAGTGAGGAAGGAGAAGACACATGGGGCCTAATTTCTGGAGACCCGCTCCTGCTGAATGTCGTGTCAGGAGTCCCTGAAAGGAGAGGACGGCGTCGACGAAAACTTGGGGGGCTGAGGGGAAGTGGAGTGAGGTAGACACAGACACTCTCTGGTGCAAGTATCTCCTGCTGAGGGTCTCAGTGGGTCTTTATTTATACAGTAAGGCAAGCGGTGAGATTACATCAACATAAGCATCGAAGCAGAACAAAGACAATCATTACATATTTCTCATGAATGTACAGAGTCCCTTGGTCTCATACCAAAAGGGCATTTCTTTGGTTACCTTAAAAAACATGAGGGACAATTAGTTTTCTTAGTACAGCTCATTTTCTAACATGATCAATTATTTCAGACAGCACAACATTTGGTGACAATATTAAACTTTCCTAGTTTCAGAGTGGGCGTGAAAGCCCTAGTCTATATTCTATTACTGAAATCAACCTATCTCCTTAGCACTCGATTAACTTGGATAATTTATCAATTACTTCAAAGTGGCCTAAAGAAACTCATCAAATCTATGTTAGTTCTACTGAAGTCTAACTCTTAACTATAAATACCTAACCTCCACACAGCCTGCGAACTACTGACCCTTTGCATACACCAGGAAATGTACTGCTGCCGCAAACACATACCCCCTGGGTTAGGCTACGGTTTCCAAGCACAGCTGGTTCAGGGCAGCTTGTTCTCCATAATTCTCAGTGCCAAAACATTTCTTTCCTGACTATACCTTTAGCATTTTTTACTTTCTTTAATAATGATTCAAGCGGAAGAACAATAAACCAATTAGCATTCTAGGTCCAATTAGGTTTTTACTTCTGCATTAACCAAGAACAAACAGGAGAGCATTAGCAGGCGTTGCTATGGAGACTGCCTAGTTCAGATCTTCTGGGAAGTGCAGGAACTCCTCTCTTCTCGGGAGTCTCCCCAATGCCCAGACCTTGTCAAAGGACAGCATGGGTAGTGCAGCCTGCCGCGCCTAATGAAAAAAAAAATTGTGTTTAGTCAGCATAATCTGGAGACAGCCTGAGCAAACAGCAGGAAGAGCAACTGGCAGGACTAGGAAGTGTCATGGAAGTGGCCACCTCAGGGGAGAGGCATCAGCACTGCCCACCTGATCTATTGAGTAGATGGAGAATCAAGGTACACACTCACCTTCACATCATAGTAAAGAGTTTCTGCATGGTAGGCAAGTACACTTCAAAAAGATTTCATTGAGAGAGTAAATAATATGATTATGAGATGCTATTTTGATAGGAAAAGGACTAGGCAGCTACAGCTCCAAAGCTGCCTCATGCTTACAGCTCTGTGATTCCAAGGTGTAAGAGGAACACAGCTGAAGGGCTGTTCCTTGGCAACCTGACCTGGTCTGCTGCTCACCAAGCATCAACTCAGACACTCACCTCAGTTTTCTTTGGGGTTCTGAGTTCTACACAGGAAGGCATATAAGACAAGACACCGGCTTCTCAGTGCCCTTTTGTTCATGAGCACATTGGCTGTAGCAGTTTTGGCAGCATGGGGTGTAAGCCACAACCTTCCTCATCCCTGATGAGTGATACAAAATCGCAAGGTTTCATTCATAGACATTTAAGTGAACTGTACACGATGGCCACTCGTTTTAACCCTTGATTATCTCCCTGTAATCTTAACTAAGGTACCTTCTACATATTCATTAATATCTGTGGTTCACATAAGATCACATAAGACTTATTCATTTCAGCAGAAACACCCAGATACCCTGCTAACAGAAAAGACTGTCTTCCCAGAACATGAGCATAGCATTGGTATGTTAGGGATACTCAGACCTCAGCCTGCTTCGTTCATATAAAAATTCTTGATACAAAAACTATCTTAAAATCGTAAAGATTCTTCTTTTTAAAAAAAGATTTATTTAGGGAACTCCCCTGGTGGCGCAGGCAGTTGAGTGCCACGCTGTGAAGCTGTCCGCAGCCTCTGCAGCGCCGGTTCGATCCCGGCCAGCCGGTGAGGGTCCCACATGGCGCGGCAGACCTCTCCTGTCTCACCCGCTGCTCCCCTCAGCAGTGTATTTCATCAGTCTGCCTGTTCCCTGCTCTGTCTCTGGTGAATCCTCTCACCCTCCCACGCATCTGGCCTGTACCCCGGATCTTGTATAAATAAATAAATAAATAAATAAATAAATAAATAAATAAATCTTTTAAAAATATTTATTTATACAAGAACTGGGGTACAGTCAGAGGCACGGAGGATGAGAGAATTCACCAGAGACAGAGCGGGAGGCAGAACAGGCAGACGGATCAAAGACACTGCTGAGGGAGCAGCAGGCAAGGCAGGAGAGTTCAGCTTCACCATGTGGGTTGGCCCTGGCTGGCCGGGGATCGAACCCACACTGCAGAAAGCTGTGGACAGCTTCACAGCATGGCGCTCAACCCACTGTGCCACTGGGGAGGCCCCTGTAAAGGTTCTTCTTGTTCTCTTCCAGTACTTAAGGAAAACAGGCACCTGTCACTGCAAATGTCACAATCTTTCCAATGTACACTAATGATAAATAAGCACCCTACAAGTTGTTCTATAAAATTAATTACCTGCAGACTCAAGTGAAAGGCTACTTTTAGTGTTGTTACATGTATGACCTTAGCTTATTTTCCACAATATGGAAACCATGAAAACTCAACACCAAATATTGGGAACAAACAGTAGAGGAGGTTCACTCTAAACCCACCAGAACAAAGTGGCCACTGAGGATGTCCAAGCAATAGCACATACATTATCCTGGACTCAGAGAGAAAATAATGCCACAGTCACCCACACAGACTCAGCTCACCAATGATTCCAGATGATTCTGAATATTAGCTCTTACAATATTCTAAATTATCTAATGTAAAATAAAATGATCACTACATCTTCCATTATATCACAGATGCCAGTTTTTCAATTGGCCTCAAATAGTAAAGTCTGCATCTAAAGAATATGACCAATTCCACAGGTCTCAGAGATAACATTTACAAGCCTCTGAGACAATACCCACAATCAGATCCATAATGAAAATATTTTTGTCCACCTTCAAATATAACTTTTAAACATTTATATTAGTATTCCATAACATTAAATGAGCTCAACAAATAATTATGCTTATCCAATATCAAAACAAACTTTGAGGACCTCCCTGGTAGACTAG
Organism: Talpa occidentalis; assembly: GCF_014898055.3. Classification (NCBI taxonomy): domain Eukaryota; kingdom Metazoa; phylum Chordata; class Mammalia; order Eulipotyphla; family Talpidae; genus Talpa; species Talpa occidentalis. The sequence goes on along the minus strand of NW_023602323.1, from coordinate 9,181 downwards.
GGCTTAAGTCTCAGCACTATCACCACAATGGCCCATAATACGGCCTAAGTTAGATCCCCAGCCATGGAGCTAACCCACATAGGGCACAGCAGACCTCTCCTGTATTACCACTGCTCTCCTGAGCAGTGTATTTCAGTAGATCTGTCTGCTCTGCTCCCCACTCTGTCTCTGGTAAATCCTCTCATCACCTCACACCTCTGGCCTGCACCCCAGGTCTTCTACACAAAATAAATAAAATCTTTAAACAAAAAGAAAAACAAACTTTGAATTAGAAATTGGTAGAGTTCTTGTATGCATAAATAAATACAAATGCATAAATAAATAAAAATAAATCTTAAAAAACACCAATGATTCAAAGCAATAAAGCACAGCAATGTTACCATGATCCCAAATGTGGACAGTAATGTCCAGTTTGGGGAGCAAAAGGATCAGAGTGTGGTGGCAGGGAGCACTGGCTACTTCAATGCAGACACATGGATTTACAGCCTGGGGAAGAATTTAGCCAGAAGCCAAGTCATATGTGTTTCCTCTGCAGCTGTTCAATAGCATAATAAAAACTAAACTCCCTATTTTCTACTTACAACTGAGATTCAACCAATGGTAGTTATAAGTTTTTTACATTTTAAAAGACCACAATAAATTTTAAAAATGCTGTGTGTATAGCCCAGTCCCTGGCAGACTGCAGGCACTTAGCTAACCCTTGTTCACTACCTTGAGTGTTCATAGTACTTTCTATCATGGAAAAGAATATACACCCTCCCGGGCCTCCCTGGTGGCGCAATGGGTTGAGACAGACTATGAGGCTCTCCGCAGCCACTGCAGCACGAATTTGATTCCCCCTGCCTGCCAGGGAGTGGCCCATATGGGCGGCAACCTCTCCTGCCTCGCCCGCTGCTCCCCTCAGCAGTGTGTTTCAGTTGGTGTGCCTGTTCTGTTCCCTGCTCTGTCTCAGGTGGGTCCTCTCACCCCCCGCACATCTGGACTGTGCCCAAGTTCTTGTATGCATAAATGAGTAAGGACTTTAAAAAATACACACCCTCCCATGCTGACATAACTGCTGAAAAAATAGTTATGTACAGACATCATCATTAAATTGAAGTCCACTTATCCAGATGTGTATACTTTATTAAAACCCAAAGGATCATTCCCAGAAGTGTCTATAAAGGCACACCCCATCCTGCTTGCTTTGCTTTATCAGATACTGCTTTTCACAGATTGAAGTGTGTGGCAACCTGGACTGGGGCAAGTCCAGCAGCGCTATTTTCCCAAAAGTATATGCTCACCTCATGTCTCGGTGATATCTAATTAGGGTATTTTCTCATTAGACAAAATACTATTGCACACTTAATAGACTACACTATAAAGCAAACAATATTTATTCACACCAGGAAACCAACAAAAAGTAGTGACTTGATTTATGCAATATTAGGTTTGTTGTGGTATTCTGGATTTGAACCAACAATATCTTCAAGGTGTGCCTTACCACCTTTTATTTGGTGCAGTGTAAGTACACCTATTAAAGCAAAGAAATTTATTTTGCTAAGGCTGCTGTTTGGAGCTGGCCCTATGCCCACTATGGCAAACCTAATAAAGATGGGAGGCGATCACAGCCTGTGCTTGGATAGAGAAACGCTTGTCACAAAATGCTTAAGAACATGTATCACGATGAAATAGACCTATTTTCAACTCCAGAGAATTTTTTTGTATTTAATTTATATCCAAAGGACAATTTAAAATTGAAGGTAAGGGCCTCCCCGGTGGCGCAGCGGTTGAGCGCTGGGCTGCGAAGCTGCCCGAAGCCTCTGCAGCACCGGTTCGATCCACGGCCACCGGCAAGGGTCCCACATGGCACGCAGACCTCTCCTGCCACGCCCACTGCTCCCCTCAGCAGTGTACTTCGTCAGTCTGCCTGTTCTGTTCCCCGCTCTGGCTCTGGGGAATTCTCTCACCCTCCCGCATTTCTGACTGTACCCAGTGCTTGTATAAATAAATAAATAAATAAATCTTTAAAAAATAATAAAAATAAAAGTGAAAGTAAGTAAAGGACAGTGCACAGACACCAGCTGGCAGAAAGAGCTGCAAACGCAAAAGGTTTGTGAAAAGAAACACCTGCACAGTCACAGGCAGGCAGGAGAGCTGCCTCGATCTCCAGGGCATTTTTTAAGTAGGACATACATCTTTACACTCAACTTTACATTCGGTCCATTGTAATGACAAAAATAATCAAAATCATTTCAGAGAATGGATGTGTGCTCTTCAATACTGAAAGAGAATTACTAAGAGCGATATGCAAGAATCTAAACTTTAGAACTATGTAAATAACCTTTTTTAAATCTAATCACAAAATGACACAAGTTCACTGAGAAAATTGTCAACAGAAAAAACATGAATAACAAAACAATCACCACGAATACCAACATCCTGAGGACACTAGTCACTGCTTCTAGTATATTTCCCACTTGTATAGATGAGATAGATCTAAACATTAACAATTAAAGGGGGTCTTATCCTCAATAATACCGCAGGCACTGCTGAGGCATTACTTTCTTATCAATTGTTCTAGATGTGCAGGAATTCCCTCTGGTAGGTACAGCACAGCAGCTAAGCCTGCTGTATGGGAATAATTACAGAAAAGTCTATTTTGAAATGCAGTGTCTTACAAGTAGTAATCACCTTTGGGATTATAGCTAGTTCTAAAACTATTAAGTAAATTATGTGCAACATTAAAGACAGCATCTGCATGTAACACAATGACACATTAAACTTTTGTTTTAACCTGAGGCTCCTTCCTTATGAAGGAGGAAACCCAACATCCATGGAGCTGTTCTGAGGATGGACAGGGTCACCCACACTCCTCCCCTCCCCCTGGCTTGAGGGGTTTACAGTTTAGCCTCATTTGACAATCTCCGACTCGACAAAAATATGGAGTCCAAAATCCCTGATCTTTCTCCATATTTGTATGATCTTAACACAAGTTCCTTGTCTCTTTTGGACCTTAGGATTTTCAACTACAGAGTAGGAATAATATCTCTATAGTGTCATCAATGAGATCACATAACTTAACTAATGAACTTGTTGCACAGGGTCAGGTAATGTCCAGCAGGTGCTCAACAAACATCGATTTCTTTCTCCTACCCTGAAGAGTTCAAAGCAAGCATAAAAGGTTTTACAATGGAGGAGGTAATATCAGTTTAACAGATTCTAAATATTAAAAAGTAAGTAGATTATCCACAAAATGTCCACTTCCCAGGTGAATGAGTGATTGTGGCTTATTCACTCTCTAAAATAGGAGGGATCCTCTTAGTGCCAGGTATCAGTAGAGAAAAGATCTCAAGAGCTTAGGAAAGGGCCCTTCAGTGTCTCAGATGATTCCCCATAGAGAAACTTTCCGACCCCATTGGTGATAGCACCCAGTTGACCCTGCTGTGGGAATCTCGGGTGTGTCCTTTAGTGATACAGAAATGGTCACAGGTTTCAATACACTGAATGGTGAATACAAACCCATTTTTGAAAACCAAACATTGTAGCCAGAGTGTGGCAGCCGTGTGGCTCTTGGTCATTCAAGGCTCAGGAAAGTCTGGATTCTATTCAAGGAACCTAAAGTTGCCTCCTGAGGCAGTTTCCAGGTGTCAAAGTTCCCTCTTCCAGGCTCTACATGGCCACATCGGCTGCACAACAGTAAGTGACACCTCAGCCCTCAGATGTGGGCCCAGGACCAACATGGGCAGCCTCTCAGACCCCATGAGATATGCAGAGCCCCAGGCACCATGCAACCCACTGGGTCAGAACTGCATCCCGGGGAGACTGGGACACGACACTGCCCTACTGCCTGCTAGATCTGGGGAAGGGAAGAGGATGTCAGCCCCAGAAAAGTTTACAATACGTTCCCCAAATTATAAGTCTACAGAAATAAAACACACAGATCAATGGAACAGAGTGGAGAACCCAGAAAACCCACCCCAGGGGTTGATCAGTGTAGCAGGGCGGAGCCAGGAGCAAACACGGGGGACACACTTTCATTCAGGGTGCTGGGCACCCACGGGGTCACACTCAGGAATGACCTGACCCCATGTTCCTCCAAGACACAAAATGACCCAAGCAGAGCTCTCCACAGCCAGCCCGCCCAGCCCTGGGTCCCCTGACTCACCGCTCTGCAGTCAGCCACCGGCAGGGAGATGTCCTCACCTTCCCCTCGCTTTGGGGTGGTTCCTGAAGAAACCAGGTTCCCCTAGGCAAGAACTTCACCCTGAGCCCGGGAAGCAAGTGCCAAGGCGAGCCCAGCCGCTGAACAGGCAGGAGCCACGCGTAGGTGAGGGGCTGCAGCGGCGGGGAGCGCAGCAGGTGCAGGGGGCAGGGGTTGCAGCAGGGCTGCAGGTGAGCAGGGCGGTGCAGGGGCGGGAGCAGGGCTGCAGGTGCAGGGGCGGGAGCGGCAGCAGGTGCGTGGGGTGGGGCTGCAGGTGGTTGCAGCAGGGCTGCAGGGGCGGGGAGGGCTGTGGGTGCGGGGGTACAGGGTGGGGATGTGGGGGCAGAGGCCAGCGGAAAAGCCCCGGGTGCTCACGGGCCGCGCCCGCCCATCCTGCTGCGGCTGAAGTTTAGAAAATCAAACCAAAATGCAGGCGAATCTCCCACATCTCTGAAAATACTAACCCAAAATTTCCACAAGTCATTACAACAGCAAATCGTGTCCATGTGCTTTAAAGACACCCAGGAACATGACCCGCGACCACAGAGGGCCCCCAAAACCCGCTGCCCCCACAGTGAGAGAAGGGGCGTCCCGCTCCACCTGCCCGGCCTTTCCCGCCCTGCGCCTCCTCAGGATTCCCCGCGAGGCCGCACTTCCCCGCCTCGCCACCAGGCGGCGCGCGCTCCCCTCACGCCTGCGCGCTGCCCCCGGGGCTTCTCCTTCCTCTGCCCGCGGGCCCGCTCCGCCGGGCGGGCGCTCCCGGCTTTCGTGTCTCCGCCAGTTCCGCCCCCACCGCCGCTCCCGCGTCAGCGCGCAGTGCCCTGACGTCAACACGCAGGGGGCGGGGCGAGGCCGAGGAAGGAGAGGCTCGCGGGGGAAACCAGGGCTGGAGCAGCGGCGCGCGCCGCCTGGTGGCGCGGAGGGGCGGTGCGGCCGAGGCGGGGTAATGGTGAGCGGAGGCTCCAGGGCAGGGGAGGGGTGGGTGGGCAGAGCCGCGGCCAAGGGGCGGGTCGCCCGGGCGAGGGGGAGATGCAGCTGCGGAGAGTGGGGTGGGGGAAAGGCCCTCGCAGAGGGGAGCAGGAAGCAGTGTGTGCCGGTGTGACGTCAGAGCCTTGAAGATGGGGAGACAGAATGACGTGGAGGCAAGAACCCGCTGAAATCGGGATTCTCGCTCTTCCGGAGAAGAGAACCAACTGGTATCACCCTTCTGCTGGGGAAATTTGAATTTAGATATCAGAATCTGGAATATTATCTATATGTGTATGTATTAAAAGAAATAGTAATTCAATAGTAATCCCCAATAGTAATTGGGAAATGACCTAAGGAAATGATTTTGTCAGGGGGAAAGGATGTCCTGAGCTAATTCCATGCAGGCTTTGTGGACTCCACCCCACTCCAGACCAAAGCCATCAAGACATTGGGAAAGGCAAATCCCGTCACCACCAAAGAGAAGGTGGCTGGGACCTGAGGGTGGAGTTAAGCAGCCAGGTTGGGTATAAAACCAAACACGTGGGCCTTGGGTGCTCCCTCTCCTCCTGGCTTCATGGCTCCTGGCTTGCGGCCAGCACTCAGAGTGCCATTTGGGATTCCAGATCCGCGGATCGGGTAGGACACACTTAAAACTTTGTCTCCCACTTTTCTCCCTGAGTTGTACATTTCCTCATTTCCTCATTTGCCCTTCCCTTGTAAATAAACCTTTTATTAACCTTTTGTGTGTGCCTGCAGTAGCGTATTGATAAATCCTTTTAAGCGTGTGGGTGAGGACCCACAGTCAGGCACCCTGTTTTGTGTCGGGGCTTCCCTGTAACAGTTTGAACACAAATAAAAATCTTTATTTGTAAAATGCTAACCAGCATTTTCTTATACTAACAAATCCTTGGGAACACTCTAAATCAAAACGCCAGGAATCACTAAAATATATTACACTATATACATAAAGCAAATGTAGAAATTAGGTACAATAATTCTGAATAGTTTTCAATAACTTGAAAAAACATGTATGTTATAATGTTAAATAAAGGAATAAAGATATAAAATTGTAGGCATAGTGTTATTCCAGATATAAACATAATATGATTTATTCAAATCTTAAATACCAGACAAAATTAAAATTGTGTCTTAAGTATGCATTTATTGATACACACTTAGGTGATGAATTGTCATGACGGGCAAGGAAAATAATTATAATGACAGACACACATTCGTGAGGAAGATTAGTGAGGAAGATGATGATATAGTGTGGTTGTACATTTCCTCACTCAGCTAATGCGAGTTCATTTTGTAATTCTACAATTTCACGTTTATAGTCTCTGCCCATACACATGGGTCTTATAGTTCACAGTTCAAAATACGGAAAATTATGAGGAAAAAAGTAAGCTAACACACAAAATTATCTCTTTTAAAAAGATTTATTTATTTATGCATACAAATACTGGGGTGTAGGCCAAAGGTACAGCGTGTAAGAGGACTCACCAGATACAGAGTGGGGAGTACAACAGGTAGATCCACTGAAATCCACTGCTGAGGGGAGCAGCAGGGAGACAGAAGAGGTCTGCTCTGCCTTGGGAGTCAACTCCCTGGCCAGGGATCAAACTCAGGTCACAGTGGTTGGCAATAGATTGACAGTGCTGAGACTTTAACTCCTGTACCGCCAGGCAAGCACTGAAAGTATTTCTCTTTTGATGAAAAAATCACAGTTCACTGTTCCTCATTGTATTTTATTCTAATGTTCATATTTTCCACAATGTACACAACTCCTTTTCAGTTTCAGAACCAGCCAACCAAAGCTAATAAAAAAATTAGTGCAATCAGTGGTTCAATTAGCCCCCTGTTCCTTGGCAGGTGAAATGTAACCATAGAATATTTTTTAAAACCAGTCTTAAGAATTCTGTTGTGGGCCTCCCTGGTGGTGCAAGGGGTTAGCATGCAGCCTGTGGAGCTGTCCACAGCCACTCAGCATGAGTTCAATCCCCAGCCAGGGAGCTACCCATGGGGCACAACAGACCTCTCCTGGTTCCCCAATGCTCCCTGAAGCAGTGTATTTCAGTCAATCTGCCTGTTCTGTTCCCCATTCTGTCTCTGGTGAATCCTCTCCCCCCCCAACACACACACACTACTGGCCTGTAAACCAGATCTTGTATGCATAAATAAATAAACCTTTAAAAAAATTCTGTTGTGGTTATGTAGCAGGGTGGTGCCCAGGAAAAGGGGAGTTACAGGTCTTGCCTCACCCAAGGGAGGGTGGAGCTGAGCAGGGAGGACAAAAGCTGGACAGGAGACTGGAGAAGGAAGGAAGCAGTGTGGAGAGCAAGATGGAGACCTGACATTGGCAAAAAATTCTAAGATGCTTATAATTTACAATTAATCAAATATTTATAATAACTGAAATATAAAAAAATTAAGAGGTATTTTTCCCCTTAAATATTTAAAATAATTGAGGTGAGGGGATTATCTCTATAATCCAATGTAGTAGGAGTATTCATATAGTCCAGTGTAATCACAGAGGTCCACATAAGAAGGAAGCAGGAGGATTAGGGGTGGCAACAGATGTGAAGGCAGAAGCAAAAGATGGAAAGGATGCAAGAAAGAGCTCAAGAGTTAAAGAATGCAGCTGGTCTTGAGAAGCTGAAAAGGGCAAGGATAGTCCCCCTTTGAAGTTCCAGAAAGAACAAACCCTGCCAACACCTTAGCCCAGTGAGACTGATGTTCGACTTCTGGCCTCCATAAGGCTTCCATAACTATAAGATAATAAATTTGTCTTTTTTTAAAGATTTATTTATTTATGCACACAAGAACTGGGGTACAGGCCAGAGGTGGTGGGGGGTGAGAGGATTCACCAGAGACAGAGTGGGGAACAGAACAGGCAGAATGACCAAAATACACTGCTGAAGGGAGCAGTGGGTGAGTCAGGAGAGGTCTGCTGTACCATGTGGGTAGCTCCCTGGCCAGGGATTGAACTCGTGATGCAGTGGCTGTGGATAGCTTCATAGGTTTCATCTTAGCCTCTTGTGCCACCAGGAAAGCCCCAAATTTGTCTTGTTTTAAGCGATTATGTTTGCGGTGATTTGTTACAGTAGGAGCAATAGGACTCTAGAGTTGTAGAGTTGGTGATGGCCATTGGCCAGAGTTCTGTTTCCTGCCACACACACATCTCCACCATCTCTATAGGGCTTTCTAAATGTCCTCATGACATGGCAGCTGTTTTCCCTCAGAGTTCTGTCCAAGAGAGTGGAAAACATATTATCTTTCCTGCCTAGCCTTGAATAGGACATTTTACAATATTCTCCTGGTTAGATAGCTCAGTCCCATACAGGTGGAGGGGACTATACAGGGCATGAATTTGGGAGGCGGAATCATTAGGATCTATCTTGGAAACTGACTAGTACACATCAATGTTTTAAATGATAATGGAGCTCTGGTTTACAGAACACATGTAGTCACCTCATTTCCATGCCACTAAAGAGCACACACGGCAGAAATGGACAGATAACCACTTGAGATGAAAAGAAAGATTAAGTCTGGGTCACAGGAGGCTCAGCTTGGCTGTCCTGACACCTCTCCTTTCCCCCAGAACTGATCTTGGTTGGGACAATGTTCCTTGGACACCTGCAATATGAATTCATCCAGCAGCTACATGGACTCTGTCTGAATGTCTGAAAACAGAGCCTGAAACAAAGGCTTGCGTGAGGATAGTTCACTTGGAAAGTGAGTCCAGGGTGAAAGGATTAAGATCTAGGAGCATGAAGTCAAGGAGAGAAAGTCAATAAATGGATGGGCTTATAAACTGGCCACCACTAGTGGCCAGGGTTCAATACCACAGGAACTTCCAGGGACCCTTTAGAAATGCATCTCAAAATGATGCCAGGTGATTAGCAGGGCAAACATTGATCCATCAGTTCCCACCCTCTTTTGCAAAAATTGCTCCATAGGCATTTATTAATTTTCCCCAAGCTCCACACTGTGCATACATAAATGCCAGGCTGATTCTATAGGATCTCA
>NW_023602322.1:0-13358 GCF_014898055.3 Talpa occidentalis | reverse complement strand
GGAGAGACACTCAGTGACTGAGTCTCCCTGAGTTTCTAAGTTCCAGCCTGTCCTCATCGAGCCTGCAGCAGTTCCATAGCTGCAGTTTAGGCTTTTTGTAACCTTGGCTCTGTTCACATGGAGGTTTTTGTTCTGGTAAATTGTGATTCTCTATACCTGCCTTTCAGTTGCTCCAATTTGGGGCACACTGGGTTTCTCTGTGATGTGACCTACCTTCCCGACAGATCTAAGAACAGTTGTTGTGTTTTTCTTTCTTCAGGATTTTACTTATTTTCAGGGTAGATGGTGACCTTCAACCTCCTTTCCAGATCCACTTGACTTTATATATTTTTATTTTTTTATTTATTTATTATTTATTTTAATAGAGGCATGTTTTATTTATTTATTTTATTTGTTTGTTTGTTTTGTTTATACAAGCACTGGGTACAGTCAGAAGCGCGGGAGGGTGAGAGAATTCACCAGAGCCAGCCCGGGAGCAGAGCAGGCAGAAGGACCGAAGTACACTGCTGAGGGGAGCAGCGGGCGGCAGGAGAGGTCTGCGCGCCCTGTGGGACCCTCCTCCGGTGGCCGGGGAGAAGCCGGGGATCACCGGCGCCACAGAGGCTGCGGGCAGCTTCGCAAACCCAGCGCTCAACGCTGCGCCACCGGGGAGGCCCCCACTTGACTTTAAAACCACATGTTCATATGACCATGTCCTTGGCTTCTGCCCCCAGGCTAAAGCAGAAGGAGAGGGCCAAATATTGAGAGACATGGAGATGACTCTACAGACGGGCATGGTGATGGCCTATAAGAAGCAGCAGCTGTTTTTTAAGAATAACAGGATTTGTAAGTAGAGGCTGAGAGAGGGCGAGGGTCGGTGGGGTGGGGGGTGTTTCTGCTGAGAAGAGAAAGAGGGGAAGACCATCAACATGGGACCTTGACTTCTCTGCTGTCCAGCTCCCTTTATCAACTGTCTGGGGCACCCACATGTCTTACCCTCTGTGACCCCCGTCAAGGACGGCCCAATGAACTGTTGTCACAGGCAGACACAGAGACAGTGTGAGGAATGAAAAAACGGGGTTGTCATTAGCCCTGGGCAAAGGCGGCCCTTGTGCAGACCATGTCTGTTTCCCAAGGTCCTTTTCCTCGCAGCAGCTCAACTGGGAAGTCCCAGAATCATTCCTCTGTGGTTTATCCACAACCCCCAAGTAAACGCCTGTAAGACATCAGCACAAGTCACAGACTGCAACCTGATGCCCTAGCCACATAGGCGGGATTTTACCTACGTCTTTTCCTCCTTCACTAGCCTGAAAAAAAGACAGTCCCCAGAACACACACTCTGAGTTTGGACACCACATGTGTGAACCACTCACATCAAAAAGCAAGTGTGTAAACTGGGTGACGTGAAGGCTGCAAACCCACAGCTCCCGCTCCTTGGGCTCTTCATTCCCTCATGTAGGTCCCATCTTCAGGTCAGCCTGATGCAGCTGGGGGCAGAGTCCTCGGAGATGAGGGGGTGTCCTCTCCCCCTGCCCCCCACTCCCCTCTAGAGAATCCTGATTGCAGCATCTGGTCAGGGTCAGGTCCTGCTGTCAATTACCCCCTGTCAGTGACATTGGATAGAAAGATCTTGAACTGTCTGGTCTTGCAGGGTCAGTGTCTTTTGCTTCTGGGGAAAGTCCAGCCCTCCCAGAGCAAGGCCCTCCTGAGGGCTAGAGCCGAAGATGGTGTCCCCAGTTAGGGGAGGTCAGAGACCCTGCAGAGGCAGCGGGAGATGATTGTGCTTTATGGTCGTGGCGTATGACAAAGCGTCACGTCCTCAGGGAGGGAGGAGGAAGAAGCCCAGTCATCGAGCATATTATGTTTCGCATGTGTTGGAGAATGAAGTGAATGAAACTCAAGGCTCCCACGCCAGTGCCTACAAGTCCTGGACAGTCAATGAGGGGTGATTGGCCATGCTGGCTGTTATAGTTTCATGCTAATAAGCTACTGAAGGAGCCTTTACCATTGTGCCTTGGACACAGGCTCACACGAGTTTAATCCCTACATAAATCTGAGAATAAAGCAGAGTGCAGGCCAGTTCAATCATTTGCCAAAGAGTTGCTGTGTGACTGTAGAGAAAACCAGAATTCTCCGTCAGCCATCTTGTCTATAACATGGAAATGAGACGGACTCTCCAGAGTGGGGTGAGTTAGAGGGAGTGTCTGGCGGAGGGGCTGGCACAGAGCGGTCTCCACCCCCAGCCACCTGCGGCCTCCCCAGGACCTGACCGCGGGCTCAGGGCCCTGCCTTCCCACAGCCCCTCACCCAAGGGCTCCCCCCGCGCCGTCCCCCATTATCCTTCCTCAAACCCCCTCCCCTCAGGGCCAAGTCCTTAAAGAATCTCCACACTCTGTGTCCTCCCCTCCCGCCTCGCTGCCTCCACCCGCTGCAGTTCACCCCAGTGAGTTCACACCCCCCAGTCACTAGTGCACTCACTGGAACTCGCGTCTCCTGGATACCGGGACACTAGGGCCTGTGAGCGCTTCATCTGTAGGACTGTTTCAATTCTGTTTCCTTCATGGGTTCTCTTCACCTATTCACAAATCCTATTGTTACAAGTTTACAATTTTACCACATTTCTCACTGGAAATATGAAGCCACTCAGGAAGCTGGCAGGGTCTGGACAGGACAGGAGGGAGGAGACTCAGGTCAGAGAGACCCAGCGGAGGGGAGAGCCCTGCAGGAGGGGTTGGGAGGAGCAGACCCTCCCCCCCACAGGCAGGTCTCTGGTGGAGCGAGTGGCACCCGTGGGTGCAGATCCCAGGGTCTTCTCAGCGTCAGACCCAGAAGGTCCAGAGAGAGGTCAGGGGCTCTGAGTTGTCACAAGCACCCCAGTCAGTGCCTCTGATCAGGGCCCCCAGGTCCCCCTGAGAAGAGCTGCCGCTCTGGTCTGCAGGAGCAGGGCTGGGCTGCGGGTGGGGGTGGGAAGCCCCCAGCAGGGTGAACTGGCTCTCCTGACCTGGATCCTTCTCCTTTCAGGTTTTTATGATATCACAAAGGGGAAGAAGCAGAAATGCTGTCCAATAAGTAAGTTCCCATCTGGGCGTGTTTTCTGACTTGACCTTAACCCTGTGAGCCCTAATGTAATTAGGGTGCTCACCAGACCCACAGGGGGTAGGTCCTCTCCCCACAGTAAACCAGCTTCTGCTGCACAGCCTGCCAGCTCCCTTATTTTCACCAGATGGACCCTTGAAAACACATAAAAAACAAGCTTTTCCCTGAACAGTGGGATGGGGCTGTATGTGTGCGTGTGTGTGTCAATCTATAACTCCTGGTGAGTGAGCCCTTCTTTTTTATCTCTCCAGAGTTGTTCAGGCCTATTTACCGATCAGGTAAGTGGTTTCTTTGTGTGTGTTTCATGCCAGTAGACTGGGATCTGATCCCCCTCAGGAGTCAAGTCACATAGCAAAATGCCCACGTGCTGGCCTGTGGCCTCCTTCTTCAAGGCACTGGGATCTGGTCCCCTGGGTGATGGGCGAGACAGGTTGGGGAGGGTGCGGAAGCAGGGGCAGAGAGGAGAGAAACAGAGCATCTTTGAACTAATTGGAATGTGGTTATTTTCTGTAGTGAGAACGGAAAGCGAACTCAGCTTTCTGAGAGGTGATGGGGCTGGGGGAGGAATCCTTCCTGCCACGATCAGCTGCGCCCAGCAGTTGGCCCTGCCTTTGGCACCACTGCCCTGGGCCTGGCCCAGCACCCTGTCCAGGGGGCTCCTGGGGGCTGAGGGTGGGGAGGGTGGGCCTGATGGGGCAGGAAGAGGTGCTGCAGGAGGGAGGCGGGCGGGTGGGAGGGAGAGCAAACCCTCCACAGTGTCTCAAAAGTAAATTTGAGGATGAGGAAAGACATGATGGCTTGTGATTCTCTTTCCAGGAAGAAAAAGAAAGTCTCTGGGCAAGGTGAGTGTTTACGGAGAGGGAACCTGGGCTTCTGGGTGGAAACTGACAGGCTGACACCCCTGGAGCTTCCCTGCCACGGGGACAACCGGATTCTCCTCCATGTACACATTGTCACATCCCTCATCTGTTCATCCATCCTCCCTCATCCACACTCAGTCCCGCCACCCTGATGAGGCTGTGTCGGAAACAGGCACCGATCTGAGCACATGAACTCTGGGGTTCAGCAGTGAACCCAGAGACAGAAAAGCTGCCTCTTTGGAGCTTCCGCTCCTGTGACCTCTCACCTCAGCAGGTCTCTGATGGCCCCTCAGGTGCTCTGGGAGAGGCGAATTCCTTCTAGACTCAGAAGACAAGACACAGTGTGATCTGTAGGGTGTGGTGTGTGCCTGGTACTGCTGCATGTGCTTCACATACTTGACACCCCGGTGATTGTCACCACCGCCTCATTTATTTATCTATTTTTTTTTAATTTTTTAAAGATTTATTTATTTGTGCCTGCAGGAACTGGGGTACAGGCCAGAGGTGCGGGGTTAGTTTGTTTGTGCCAGGAGAGTGGGATCTGATCCCCCAGGACTCAACTCTGCACAGCAGAACCCCCACATGCTTGCAGTGGCCTCCTTCCCAGGGCTCTGGGATCTGGTCCCCAGGTGATGGGCAGCAGCAGGTAGAGAGGAGGGGTGGGGAAGCAGGGGCAGAAGAGCAGAAAAAACCTAGTCTCTTTGAACTAATTCTTGGGCTGGGAATTTAATTTCTCTTCCTGCAGTGATGTATAAGGCTCCTGTGAGTGTGTGTGATGGGGTTGGGGAAGGGCCCCCCGCCTTTGGCACCACTGCCCAGGGCCTGGCCCAGCACCCTGTCCAGGGGGCTCCTGGGGGCTGAGGGTGGGGAAGGTGGGTCTGATGGGGCAGGAAGAGGTGCTGCAGGAGGGGGGCGGGGTCGGAGGGAGCGCAAACCCTCCACAGTGTCTCCAAAGTATATTTGAGGATGCATAAAAGACATGATGGCTTGTGATTCTCTTTCCAGGAAGAAAAAAGAAAGTCTCTGGGCAAGGTGAGTGTTTACGGAGAGGGAACCTGGGCTTCTGGGTGGAAACTGACAGGCTGACACCCCTGGAGCTTCCCTGCCACTCGGACAACCGGATTCTCCTCCATGCACACATTGTCACATCCCTCCTCTGTTCATCCATCCTCCCTCATCCACACTCAGTCCCGCCACCCTGATGAGGCTGTGTCGGAAACAGGCACTGATCTGAGCACATGGACTCTGGGGTTCAGCAGTGAACCCAGAGACAGAAAACCCGCCTATTTGGAGCTTCCGCTCCTGTGACCTCTCACCTCAGCAGGTCTCTGATGGCCCCTCATGTGCTCTGGGAGAGGTTAATTCCTTCTAGACTCAGAAGACACAAGTGTGATCTGTAGGGTGCGGTGTGTGCTGGTGCTGCTGCATGTGCTTCCCACTTGACACCCCGGTGATTGTCACCACCGCCTCATTTATTTATTTAATTTTAATTTTTTAAAGATTTATTTATTTGTGCCTGCAGGAACTGGGTTACAGGCCAGAGGTGCGGGGTTAGTTGTTTTTTGTGCCAGGAGAGTGGGATCTGATCCCCCGGGACTCAACTCTGCACAGCAGAACCCCCACATGCTTGCAGTGGCCTCCTTCCCAGGGCTCTGGGATCTGGTCCCCTGGGTGATGGGCAGCAGCAGGTAGAGAGGAGGGGTGGGGAAGCAGGGGCAGAAGAGCAGAAAAACCTTGTATCTTTGAACTAATTCTTGGGCTGGGAATTTAATTTCTCTTCCTGCAGTGACGTATAAGTCTTCTGGTCCCATGGCCCTAACAGGTGAGTGTGTGATGGGCTTGGGAGGAGAATCCTTCCTGCCATGATCAGCTACACCTGGCAGTTGGCCCTGCCTTGGCACCACTGCCTGGGCCTGCCCAGCACCTTGTCCAGGGGGCTCCTGGGGGCTGAGGGTGGGGAGGGTGGGTCTGATGGGGCAGGAAGAGGTGCTGCAGGAGGGAGGCGGGGTCGGAGGGAGCGCAAACCCTCCACAGTGTCTCAAAAGCAAATTTGAGGATGAGGAAAGACATGGTGGCTTGTGATTCTCTTTCCAGAAGCATAGAGGAACCCTCTGGGCAAGGTGAGTGTTTACGGAGAGGGAACCTGGGCTTCTGGGTGGAAACTGACAGGCTGACACCCCTGGAGCTTCCCTGCCACTCGGACAACCGGATTCTCCTCCATGCACACATTGTCACATCCCTCCTCTGTTCATCCACCCTCCCTCATCCACACTCAGTCGCGCCACCCTGATGAGGCTGTGTCGGAAACAGGCACTGATCTGAGCACATGGACTCTGGGTTCAGCAGTGAACCCAGAGACAGAAAACCCGCCTATTTGGAGCTTCCGCTCCTGTGACCTCTCACCTCAGCAGGTCTCTGATGGCCCCTCATGTGCTCTGGGAGAGGCGAATTCCTTCCAGACTCGGAAGACAAGACACAAGTGTGATCAGTAGGGTGCGGTGTGTGCCTGGTACTGCTGCATGTGCCTCACACACTTAACACCCCAGTGATTGTCACCACAGCCTCATTTTATTTATTCATTTTATTTTAATTTTTATGCATACACGAACTGGGATACAGGCCAGAGGGGTGTGTGTGTGTGTGTGTGTGTGTGTGTGTGTGTGATTGGTTTCACCACAGACAGAGTGGGGAGCAGAATAGCAGATCTACTGAAATGCACTGCTGAGGGGAGCAGTGTGAGTCAGAAGGTCTGCTGCACCATGTGGGTAGCTCCCTGGCCGGCCAAAGATGGAATTCGCCTGCAGAGACTGTGGACAGCTTCGTAGTGCTGTGCTAACCCCCTTGGCACCACCAGGAAGGCCCAAGCTTCATTTTAGATGTGTGGAAACTGAGAGCCAGAGCAGGGAAGACTCTCACTCTACAACCAGCAGGATCGCTCATCATTCTAGAAAGATCCCTAAGATAAGGTCCCTGCACATTTCTTACATATCCCCAAGACACTTTTCAGATTCTCCATCTCTGCTCCCAGTGTCTGCCCCCCTCATTTCAGCTGTATCTTCATATTTCTAGCCTAGTGCACACCTCCACCCGGAGCTCAAACACATCACCCACAGAGATGCTTTTTGTTAGCTGCTTCAAAACGTATGAGTTTTGCTCACATCAATGGGGACAGGATTATCCCAGGAAGGTTCTAACCTAAGAGTTATTTCCATGTCCTGGATGACAGATTTCGAGTGCATGGAAGAAGACCTTTTCATCAGAGTGGAGATGGTGGCTTTCCTGTCAAGGAACATTCGGGATATCATGCTAATTAATATCCAAGCTGTGCTGGGGGACCGACGGGCTCTGCAGGACCTCATGGACACGGTGAGGGGGCCCCACAGCTTTTTTGGGCTGATCAAACCTGCAAATGGTGTGTGTTTAGGAGATATGGCTGCCCACATGCATGGGGAAGGAGACTGGATTAATAGTAGGGGAATGAGAGGGCCAGGGTTATGCTGCCCACATAGTGCAGGTTCTCGGTATCCCTTGGGGGTAGAGAATGACATTAACCCAATTTTTGGTTAATAACTTATAGATCATAACTTAGAGGCAAAATTATATGACAATATCATCATCATCATCATCGTTATCTTTGCCTTTTGCAGCTTGAGCAGGAGACGCCCTTGAGTCATTTGAATGGCCCTGGTGCCAACATCCTGGATGAGCTGGCAAGAATCCCAGAAGATCTACATGATGACGCAGTGGACCTCATCCTCTACCTTCTTGAAGCCATAATGGGTGAGAGTGATTTAAGGGGCTGTGGGAGAGCCTCAGGGTTGGTGCCCCAGAACCCCATAAAGGACTTTGTTAGCTGCCCCCTCTCCTAGCACTTTGATGAATATGATTTTCATCCTCACAGTGGTCCCCACTCAGAGGGGCCCATGAGGTAAACTAGTCATGTAACATGAAACTTGAACCTAGATAGACCAGCCCAAGTTCATCTCCCTTCTCATTGGGGTGGGTGGTTCCAGCCTCCAGCCTCTGAATCCCACCCTTCGGACTATGTGCTGTAGCACCTTGGAGACCATCCCCAAAGCAGAAGGAAGAATCAGAGGACAGGAACTTGCACTAATAAAAACTTAGTAGGTTTTATATTTCTGCCTGGAGTTCTGCTTCTGGTTTTTTTTTCTTTAAAATATTCTTAAAAGATTTTATTTATTTATGCACATAAGAGCTTGGGTGCAGGCCAGATATGGGGAGGGGGCTGAGAAGATTCACCAGAGACAGAGTGGGGAGCAGAACAGGGGGATCTACTGAAATACACTGCTGAGGGGAGCAGCGGGCGAGACAGGAGAGGTCTGCTCTGCCATGTGGGTCAGCTCCCTGGCTGGGGACCACACTTCACACTTGTGCCATGGTGGTGATAACCCTGAGACTTAACTCCTAGGCCAGCAGAGGGGCCCCCCTCATGGGGTTTCTTGGTTCATGCTGTTGTGGGGTATTTGACTCCTCACTCTCTTCCAAACACCCTCTGTCCCCAGTGCTGAGTGACACCCAACACGCTCTGCTGGCCCAGTCCATGGAGAAGAGGATCCTGCCCCATCAGCGGGAGCTGGTGAGAAATCCTGGTGCCAGCATCCAGGGGGGAGGGGGCGTGAGAAGGAGAGAAGAGTGACTCTGAGGAAAGAGAGATGATGCAGTTTCTGCTGGGAGGGGGAGACCCATCCCAGTGTGGCCCCTGGGAAATCCTGCTCATGTCCTGTTGGAGAGCTGTCAGGGTCAGTTTCCATGGTAACCACTGAGAGGCCCTCAGAGTTCTAAAATAGTCAAACAGGGATAGAGGTTTAGGAGCTCAGGGCTCTGAGGAATACCCCCGCCTGACTTACATAGTTCCCATTTAAATTGCTCTTTCTTGCTGCGTGTTGTATATATGAGTCCACAGGAGTGTGTAGAATTATACATACACATTCACACACTGCACACATGTATACACACACCTACAATTCCTAATACCTTTGTTGTGTTAGTATGTTAGTCTCACCGGTTAGCAACCCAGGAACCCATGATCAGTAATTTCTGGTAACTTGTGTGTAAGATCACATTGAGCACAAGCAGGGACCAGAATGGAGTCCTGTCCCCATAACCAGAACTTCTTTCTCCATCACCCTGGGTCACTCTTCACTGTTGGGACAGAAGTTTTCCTCTTCTCTACTCAAAGACTGACCAGTGGACTCTTACACCATTACTTCTAGGTACGGAGCATCCTGGAGCCCAACTTCAATTGCCCCAGGTGCATTCCCTTCACCTGGACCCCCAGCTCCTCGCCCCCCTGCAGGGTGAGGGTGGTGGCCATCACCTATGGGCTGCTGCAGGAGTGTGGGCTGAGGATGGAGCTGAATAACCCCAGTTCCACCTGGGATCTGGAAGCCAAGGAGCCCCTGTCTGCCCTGTATGCGGCCCTGTGTCTGCTGCAGCAGCTGACAGAGGCCTGAGTACCTCTGGGGTGCAGCGAGTCCAGGGAAGTCAGCCCCACCCATCTGTGTTGTGTTTTCCTTGTGGGCTCAGGGTGCTTAGGGTCCCATCTCTCTGCCTTTCACAGTGTGGCCAACAGGGACTTGAGGGAACATTTTGGGGTGATGGGAAATCTGACTTGCTCCCAATTCATTATTGGTCAAAACTCACCATAGTATCCTGAGGAATGGAGCGTTTCATTACATGTATATTTTACACTGAAACATGTAAACTGATGTTGAGCTTTAGTGAATATGAATTGTGAAGTGGTTCCAGTGAATTGTGTTGATATCTATATCTTACTTTGAAATGCACCAAAAATCAGGTGTAGGGGTCTCCCTGGTAGCCTAGGGGCTAAGTCTCAGTGCCATCACCTCTGTGGCCTGAACTCGATGCCCGGCCAAGGAGGTAACCCACATGGCGTGGCAGACCTCTCCTGTCTCCCCTCAGCAGTGCATTTCAGTAGATCCGCCTGTTCTGCTCCCCACTCTGTCTCTGATGAATCTTCTCACCCCTTCACACTCCTGTTCTACATCCCATTTTCTTTGCACAAAAATAAATAAAAATTAAAAAAAATCACGTCTATTGATTCAAGTATTTTAATTTTATTCTTGAAATATTTTGTAAGCCAGAAATTGTTTGAATAAAAACTTACCCCTTGAGGGGGCGGAGCAACATGGCGGCGAGGAGACGCTGCGAGTAAGATCTCCCATTAAAAAAGTTAATAGGGAGGAAAAGCGGCAGGTCCCAGTGAGAACCGGGACACGGAAGATAAACGGACGACGCCAGCGAACTGCCCGAAGAAGAAAGTGGCCATAAAAGAGGACCAGAAGGGAGGAAAGCGCAGAACCCTGCTCCCCTCCCCCGCCCACAGAGGCGGCACTCTCCGACCGGCAGAGAGGAGGGAAACAACAAACCAAAACGACCAACAAGAACAAACGACGCAGCAAGCGGGACGTGAGTGGAAAGGAACTATTGCAGCCACCACACCCCGTGAACGGGAGCTGAGGAGAACCCGCAGGATCCGCCGCGGCGGTGAGCGAACGGCTCCGGGCGCCATTAGAGAAGAACAAAGAGACTCTGGAGGAGACCTGCTCTCAGCCCCGGGCCGGCCGGTAAGCTTGTGCGGAAAAAGCGGCGTGCTTGGTGCGCTTGAAAAGCAAACGCGGACCGAGATTGCGGCTGCCCAGGTCCCAGCGCCTGCGACCTAAGCGTGCGGGGAGACTCGCGGAGGCCCTCACTGAGTGAGCAGGAACCAGGCGCCCAGGCACGGGAGCGGGTGCAAAAGGCGCCATTCCCGTGCCACTGAACTGGGCTACAGCCCGCGACCTGGACCTGAGGGCTTTGAACTGAGACCGGGGGCAGGAAATTCTGGGCGTGGGTTCTCCACGACGGTGGGGCACAAGGCAGACACAGCACCCCAAAGCCGTTGAGGTTTACCCTAACATTCTCGCTCTGTTCCCTGTCCCACGGGGGTGGGGCGTTGAAAAACAGCCCCCCAAGGACAATAGGAGAGATCTCTGGCGCCCCTAGCGACCAGAAAAAAAAAGTCACTAACACCCCATAGAACAGGGAAATTTCTTAAAAAAGACTTCTTGAAAAGGGCAGAAGGCTTCTGGAGGACCAGCTGGGAAGTTAGCCTACACCAGGCCCCTTCCAACCAGCAGTCTGAGCCCACAGAGGGAGCAGGTACCCACGTCCGGGGCAGACTGGGCACGCAGAAGAGTGTGCCTGAGACCGGATGCGCAGGGACTGCGTCCCGCTTCGCCAGTTTAGAACAGGGACATTTCTTCAGTAAAGACTGCCTAAAACCAGCAGAAAGCTCCCCCAGAAGCCAGAGATGGTTCCTGGAGGAGCCAGAGGGGAGCAGAGAAGTTCACCCAAGATGCCGGCCAGTCCAAGCAACACAGTGTCCCAATGCATACGACAAATTAGAAAACAGACAGCAGGGAGTAGAAGAACCACACGCAAACCTCACAACGCCTCAGGAAAGAAGCCCACCACAAAAGAAAAACACCCTCCAGATTGCAACGACAGTAACTTGGAAGAACTTCTGAGCCTTCCAGAAAGAGAATTTAAAATTGCCCTGATTAAAAAAGTGACAGAAGTCATAAAGGAAAACAATGATCAGAAGAAGGAAATTGAGTCCCTAAAGAGGGAAAACAATGGTCAGAAGAATGAAATTGAGTCCCTGAAGAGGGAAAACAATGGTCAGAAGAATGAAATGAGTCCTAAAGAGGGAAGTAAAAGAAATGCAAGAGATCAAAGAATTAATGGCGGAACTAAAGAACTCTGGAAAAGCAACGAAAGCAGAATAGATGAAATGGAAGAATGAATAAGTACTCTTGAAGACACAGAAATAAAAACAACCAAAACAGAAAAGGAAAGAGAAGTACGAAGGAAAAAGAACGAAGAAAGACTTCGGGAACTATCTGACTCCATGAGGGAAGGAAATATAAGAGTTATAGGAATTCCAGAAGGAGAGGAGAGAGATGTAGGAACAGAGAAAATATTCCAGGAGATAATTGAAGAGAACTTCCCAAATGCGAAGAAGGAGCTGAAAATTGATATACAAGAAGCAAGAAGAACACCAAACTTCCACGACGAAAGGAAAACACAGCAAGACACATAATAGTAAAGCTCCCAAGAATCCAGGACAAGGAAAAAATAATGAAGCTGACAAGAGGGAAGAAACAGATAACATTCAAAGGAAAACCAATCAGGCTGACATCAGACTTCTCTGAAGAAACACTACGGGCAAGGAGAGAGTGGAGGGACCTAGTCAACAGACTCCAAGAAAACAGATGCCAACCAAGAATACTCTATCTGCCAAAGCTCTCCTTCCTCCATGAAGAAAGAATATGGGACCTTCCCAGACAAGAGGAAACTCCGGAATTTCATTACGACTAAACCCCCACTCCAAAAAATACTACAAGGAATCGTAAAGCCAGAACCTCAGAGGGATGAATAACAACGAAAGAAGACAAAAAAAAAAAAAAGTTATTAAAAGAACAAATAAATAAAATCAAAGGAAAGAAAAACACAATGGCAAATACAGATGCTAACATTATCAATATTAAACTCTACATGTAAATGGACTAAACTCTTCAATAAAAAGACACAGAGTTGCAGCCTGGATTAAGAAACAAAACCCAACCTTTTGCTGTCTCCAGGAAACACATTTAGCTACAAAAGACAAAAATAGGCTCAAAGTTAAGGATGGAAAACAATCCTACAAGCAAATGGACCAAAAAAAGAAAGCAGGAAACAGCTATACTTATATCAGATAAAACAGACTTCAAACTCAAAAAAATAAAAAGAGACCCCAATGGTCACTACATTATGATCAAGGGGACAATACTTCAAGAAGAAATAACACTCATTAACATATACTCACCAAATGAAGAGCCCCAAAATATATCAGACAGCTGTTGTCCTCTCTGAAAACAGACATCAGAGAAAACACATATGTAGTGGGAGACTTCAACACACCAATATCAACAATAGATAGACCAACAAGACAAAAAATAAGTAAAGAAACTAAAGCTCTAAATAAGGACCTAGAGCATTTGGGTTTAACAGACATCTATAGAACACTAAACCCAAAAAGAAAGGAGTACACATTTTTCTCAAGCGCACACGGATCATTCTCCAGGATCGATCACATACTGGGGCACAAGACAAACATCAACAGATACACCAAGATTGAAATCATACCAACCATCTTTTCTGACCATGAAGGCATCAAACTAGAAATTAAACCATAAAAAGGCAAGGAAACTATCCCCTACCTCATGGAGATTAAAAACCACACTACTGGAAGACCACTGGACTAACGAGGAGATCAAAGCAGAAATTAAAAATTCTTTGGGTGGATTGAATGACAAGGAGGACACTAATATCCTAAATGTATGGGATGCAGCAAAAGCA
>NW_023602319.1:0-38895 GCF_014898055.3 Talpa occidentalis | reverse complement strand
GAAAAATAAAATCAGAGACTTTACTACCCCATAATTAAGCGTTCCGCTACCACAGGTCATATAAAGATTGAGTTGTCTGAGAAAAAGGCATTTTATCTTGTGGTTGGTTTATTTCCTTAAGGCTTAAATATGAGTGAATGTTTTTTTATTTCTTACTTTCCTTGTAAGTCGTCTTTTTCGGCAGCAAAATTACTACTCATTATTAATAACTACAAGCAATAAAGTGAGATGTTTATTTGGGAGGCAGTGGGGGTGCATGCCAACTATTTCCTTCATCATGATTTCAGGAGAGCAAAGGCAGGGATTTCTGCAGCCTCTGGAGAGGGTGGCTTTAAAAACTACACAGGAGTTAATATCAGTGCTTCGCTTCTTGATGGAAGAGTAGGTTCCAGATAGCTCTGGGACTGATAGGCACAGGCAAATAAAATAAAATCAATGCCCTTACAGTTAGGACTCTGTTAAATGAGGTACTTGTTGAGCTTGTTTTCTTTGACTCAAACATGCACATTTCTAGGAAATTAACCTACGGCAGCAGAGATGTTCCTTTAAGGGTCTCCTGGGCACCATTGTTCATCACAGCCCCTATGTTAGTTCGGGGCCTGAGAGTAGGACTTATCTGGATATGGGTAATTTATTTCCAGAATAAGCCCAAGAAACAGGAGGGAGTAGGGAGGAAGGAAACGTAAATATGATGAGGCTGATGCTCTGGGCTGCTGGGGCTCAAGTCCACTACACCCTCATGGGTATTACTCAAAAGGCCTACTCGAGTTTTCCTCTAAAGGACAGGAGTCTAGGGCATTTATTCCCAGGTCTGTTCCCCACTGGTTGAAGGTCGCCTGGGCGCAGGAGACACAAATCTTTCTCCTTTGTTTCCAGGCTGCTTGGGCCTTGGCCTAGCACCTGTGCCTGCTTGAGCAGGATCTGCCAGCACAGCGGAGTCTGAGCTCTCCTGACACCCCCACTGCAGTTGTGGCTGACACCAGTGGCAGATCAGGAACATGGCACTGGGAGACAGAGGACCAGAACGTTCTCTGGTCCAAAGTGCAAGCACCTAAAACATCTACCAATTTGAGACTACAAATAAAACATTCCATGCAATGGAATATGTGCAGTCATCAACAATGATGATATCTGTACTTTTTTATTGACATTAAGAGGCATTTACCAGCATGAAAAGCAAGTTACTAAAGAGTACATATACTAGAACTTTCAAAAAAAGAACTATTAATGTATAGATTTTCCCAATCATGGGATACAGAACAGACAAAGTTGTTTTATGCAAGTTGCTTCTAAAACTGCACAACTGTTTTAGAGATATATGGACAATTTCATATCTGGTGGACAATGCCATGCAGCCGAGGGCGAGGGCAAGCCATGCGAAGTGCAAGCAGGGCCCACAACAGTTTCCCCGTCCAGTTCCCTGTCTCTACCTGCTCCTGTTACCTGCCGGGGTCTCTGGGCATCAGCCACACTCATCCTGTATTTGTGTCACTCTCCTTTACTGCATCCTAATTGCAACTGCAAAGTGGTGATAAGCAGAGGTTAGCAGTCGATTTGAACACATAAAAAGAAAACTACATCATCCTTAGCACAAAGTTTATGGTTAGTCATAGGCGGTTCAATAGTTTTAAAGACCTTGTTTCTTATTTTTTTTTAATCATTTTAAAAAAGCGAATGGTAACCCTGCCAGTGTGAACACAAAAGCAGTAGAAACAAATCTAAAGCATTTCAATGTCTATGAAATGTGATTTACTCAAGACCTTGAACACTACCTGATTTGCATAAAATGGAAGGAGCCAATATTCCCTAGGAAAAGTGGTTCTCTCTGCATGGTGGAATTTCAAATTATATTTCTTTGTTGGCTCCCTTTTTAATATATCTCCAAAAATTTTGTCAGTTGAGTAACAAAGCATGATGATGAAGGGGACAGGGGAAGAAGACAGAGCACTTGTAGTTTTTGTGGAATCGGCCATTAATAAACACACAGAGGCAGTTTCAGAACATCTATAGAGAAATCTGCTGGGAGGGGCGGGCTGCAGCTGTGTTTCATAGTGCTCTGGATAAGACAGAGACGATATCAATTCCAATTGTCTAGATGTCAAAAAGAGAGTGACTGGCAGATTATGGCCAAAGTTCCCTGCCCCCACTCCCACAAGCCACTTTAAAAGGTGACCCTCCGATGATGAGAATCCGGGCTGGGGCCTTACCTATTTCCATGCCAGGAGAGAACCAGCTTTTTCAGTTCACAGAAGGCCAAGGCCAGGTGGCTGGACTGTGGGTGGAAGCAGACTCTGGAACAGGCCTGCTGCCTCTCACAACCCTAGTCTTTGAAATGGGTTCCAAATGTGAACACCTCTGTGTGAAATAAGGCAGGTGTATCTGACTGATGTCACTAATGTAAACATGATCATAGTAGACGCTGGTACAAGGACCACCTATTGGGGGCTACTTTATTGAGCTCAATAGTACCGTGTTTCTTTAAAATAAAAACAATTATTTCCTAAATATTTTTGAATGATGCTATATGAAGTGTTGCATGTTTCTAAAATGTGGATGGGCCCTGGCTGAATGCAGCTATAGTTAATTCTGTAAATTGAAGTTAATAAATATTTAGACTATTCAGTGCATAATCTAGAAAACTTAAATAAGGGACCAGGAAAATGAATAACTATAAGAAAGTGAAAATCAAAATCAACAAAAAACTATGAACCAGAGACACTTTTTGGGGGTGGGGGGTGGGAGGGAGGGATTGGGGTCAGAATAAGGGGGTTGCAATTGTATGGGGAATATAAAAATAAAATTTATTTAAAAAATACAAAAAAAATAGAAAGACTGATAGGCATTGAGAACAATGACATTATTTAAATGTCAAGCATTTTAATGGAAGAAATGGCTCGGTTGTCCTCCCTTCCTTCAAGACAATGATTTCCGGCTTGGATTTCCAATACCCCATGGTATCACCAACAATCCTAAGGGAGGCCACAAAATTGCCACTGCCTTGTGTTCAGCTCATCACATTTACTGATTTAATAGGTTCACCTGGACATTTCTCAAAGATGGTAACTGAAAACGTAGCCTGTCAGGTTAGCAGGAGTGGGGGCGCAGCGAAGACTGGGAGGCAGGGTGGAGGCGGGTGACTTGCTTGCCCATCAGCCACTCCAGTGAGTACGTGGGAGGCTGGCACTGAGGACATGACCCAGGCCCTACTGAAGGCCACAGGTGTGAGACAGGCGCTCCCGCTGTGACCAGTGTCACAGACACTGCAGAGAGGCAGGAGGGTCAGGAGACAAAACTATGCAGATTCCCCCTGGGGGGTCCATCTCTGGGAAACCTAAGGTGAGGCAGGGCAAATATCCAGAGGCAAGGTTTGTCACATAAAGTCATCTTCTCCTTGTCATGGGAAACCCCTCTTCCCTCCTTGACACCCCAGCTTCTTTAGCAGAGGGTATGAGCCCAGGCCTCCATTTACTTTGGAATTTGCTGCCATGTAGGTTCTCCATCCATATAAATTTGGTCTTGTTCTTCCACTAATCTGGCTGATGTTCATTTGTTCATCCAGCCTCAGAAGAACCCAGATGTATGGGGGTATTTCCCCGTGTGCCCCAACACTGGGAATTTAATAAGGTTCAGAGGCAACCTTGTTACAGAGCCCATGTGTTATTTTCTCCTTTCCTCATTATATGAAAAAAATAATTTTTTTTGAATAGGTGGAATATCTCACACTTAACCTATCCAGATCTATTTCTAAATGTCCACTATTATTGTTTATAGAAGTGGGATATTAATTTTTATAAGCTATTTTAAAGTTTCATAAAATATTAACTAAGTTCCCACTGATGCGTCAGTGTTTCTTCTATGTCTACACCCCGTCAGGGATCTAGGCAATTCTGTGCTCATTATATTCAGGGAGGATGTGACTCAGTGGAGAGCTGGGGAGAACATGTGCAAGTTAAACCTAAGGCCTTGAGGGAATGATGAGGGTTTTGAGGAAAAACAAAATCTCTGGGAAGAATATTATAAAGGATTGTATGGGAAGGAAGACTCCTCTGGGGACTGCAGGTGATTTCCCAGACCTGGTAGAGAGACCAGTAAGCAGAAGACAGATGTGTTTTCCTGTTGAGTAACTCACCAGCCTGCCATGGCAGAAGCGGTAGACTGGTGAGGAAAGTGGATGGAGCCCAGGAACGGAAAATCTCCAGAGGGCACTTCAGAGTGAGTCTGGGGAGAGGGACCTTAGATAGTCTCCCAGAGAAATGCCTGCACCTCCAAGGAGGTGTAGACATGGTAGGAGAACCATGGGGTGTAAAGGGGCCAGGTGGACAGAAACAGATCCTGTCACTGGCCTCCTGTGTGAATTAACAGCTGAGGAGGAGGGGAAGCCCAGCAGGTATCTGTGTAAAAACTGCTGAAGCCAGGTGCTCCCGCTACTTCCACCAGCACCCCTTGTTCTCTGTGACCCCCTTATACTCAACGATGTAGGAAGGAAGCACAAGGGTGGCCGAGATTGCTTTTCTGGGCTTGAAACAGTTTAGTGGTAAAAATTAAATTTTTTCCTTCCCCAGTGCACCTGTGCACCATCACCTCAGTCCCCTGGGCTCCCCCCTCCCTCCCTCTGATCCCTCTCCCTCCTCCTCCCCTGCAGGATGTCTCTGATTTATAATTGTCTGGTTTTGCTTTGTCGTGTTTTGTACTGTTATTTTTTTACACTGATGTTTAAAAATGAACAATGATGTAAAAAATTAAAAAAAATTATTAAAAAATTAAACTTTTTGTAGACCTGAAATATGAACAATGCTTATGCAGCGTTAGTAGCATCCTCACCTTATTGTGCAAATGTTAGAATGATTCAACCTGTAGAGGTGGATTTTACCATTTTCAAGCATTTCCATGAACTTTTTAAAAGTGTGATCGTCCCCAGACGTAAGAGGCAGGCAGGAAGGCCATCATGCTCACGTCACAGGTGAGGCTGCTGGGAGACAGGGTGGAGAGACTAGGCACACTCAGTACTACCCAGATGGCCTCCTCTTCAGCTTTACTAGATGAGTGCATACTAATCCTTTCAACCTACCCTACCACCTTCTTCTTCAACCACCCACGACTTAAACCCCTTCCCTCCGGTAATCATAAAAACTCCATGTACTCTTTAGGTTGAGTTTTAAAATAATCTTTTAAAGTAAATTCATGTATTTGAAAGAAAATTATAGCAACTGAACAGAAAAATTCTTTGCTTTCAAAGTGTGTTTCAGTTTCCTGCATTGTTCTTAAATATTACTGAATTAGTAAACTACGTGAGGGCAAAGTCCATAAACCTTCTTTACTGGGTTTTGCAGGGAGTCATCCCCTAGTTGGTTCATCCATTATAGAGTTGTTGGGGAAATGTCAGCTGAGCATCCCCAAAGGGAGAGGGTTAGGAGGACTATGGAGAGCATAAGTTCAAGTCCAAGTAGAGAGAAATTTGGTGCTTGTGGAAGGTGACACTGGGGCACAAAGAGTAGCAATTAAGTAATAAGGTTTCCTCTTTTCCTGTACAACTTATTGTCAGCTAGCTTGAGCAAGAGTAAGTTCAAACTTCAAAGAATTTAACAATGTCCCCAAACTCAATTTAACAATGTCCCCCAAGTTACATTTATAAGCAGCAGCCCTCAAGCAATAAAAAAAAATTTTTTAGCATAAAGCTCTCCGTATTTGACATGCTTTAAAAATTACTGCTACAGAGAAAAAGTAGTCACAATAAATTTCTCATATTGAAAATGTCAACTTCTTGTTTGCTAAATGATGATGTCAGTAACTACAAAATATGAAGTTCTGTTTAAGGTTGTAAACTCTACAGAGACTTGGATTCCAGTATCTGTAGAGAGATGAGAGATATCTAGGAAGTTGCTGTGCATGAGTTGTTTTGAAATCCATATTATGACTGTTGTTTCTAGCAAGACTGCGTATGTGCATGTCTGAAAGAGAGATTGTGACTGCAGATATTTGGGCTCATATTTGTCACTGTCGCCAAACTCCAAAGCGGATATTGCCAAAGGGCATCATTATCATTCGAGATATTGTGGCTGACAACAGAAGGACAAGGCACCAATATTTATTGAGTATCAATATGTCTAACATGCTAGGAGGATGGGCACTTCTGTAGGAACGTAGGAAACAGGCTGTCTTACAGTGTGAATGCGCTACCATTAACTTACGGCATTCATTGATATATCCACTCAACAAATCATCCACCAGGATGTGCTGGGTTCCTAGGTAATGCTCTAAGTGCTGGGGATATAGTGTGAGCAAATCAGCTAAGCATCTTGTTTTTCTAGAGCCTATATTCCAAAGGGGAAAGAAAAAACAATAAAAATCTAGCAAATAAATGAACAGGCTAACAACTCTCTCCACTGGTGTGAAACACTTAATTACACCATGTCATTTCATTATCAGAACAACCCGAGTGGATACTACTCTTCTAATATTACAAATTAGTAAATGCTGGACCAGAGAGTAAATAACTCTCACTAGACTCCCAAAACCCATGATTGGCAGAGATGAAAGAGTAACCCAGGAAATCTTAGCCTTGAGGTTAATATGCTTAATCCAGGGCTCAATCTCTTAACCATTTCACTGTTTATGAGAACCACCTACTCAATCTAGGACTGATCTCCCAGGCTGGTGGGGGGCACAGGAAGTGACAATAGAGATGAGCAAAGCTTCAGCAGGATTGCATAGGATAGAGTAACTGGAAAGGTTTCCTAGGGAAGTTGAAGTGCGGTAGGGTCTTAAAGAACAGATGGGAATGAATGGTGGAGATGGAATGGAAGAGCACTGCTAGCTCAGAGGGCAAATTTAACTTGGTGTTTGGCCGGTGGTGTCTGTGGGAGCCATGAGACAGGAGGAAGACGTCAGGGGCTACATTTAGAAGGTAAGTACTACCACAAGGAACAGTTTGCATTTTTCTCCAGCGATTTAAAGAAACAGAGTGGTATGATCTTATTTGCATCTGAAACATTATCTTTGGACTCCTTGTTCATTGGGAACTTAGTGAAGAGTTGAGTCCCTTTCTTAACTCCAGTTTCCAGGAGTAACTAGGGTCAGATTTATAATACTCATCCAGACACCCTGCCATTGGCAAGATGTGATACTACTGCTAGAAAGAAACAGATTTTGAAATAGAATGCCAACTGTCTAGAAGATATCACAGTGAGAATATGTTCTGCTAGCCTTTTCACTCCTGGATATTTATCTGAAGTATTTGAAAACACTAATTTAGGAAGATATGTGCATCCCTATGTTCATCACAGCATTATTTACAATGGCCAAGATAAGGAGAAAATCTAAGTGCTGCTGGCTGAATGGATGAATGAATTAAGAAGACATGGAATATGTACAAAATGGACTACCACACAGGTGTTTTTTTTTTTTTAAGATTTATTTATTCATGCATACAAGAACCAGGGAACAGGCCAGATATGCAGGAGGGTAAGAGGATTCACCAGAGACAGAACAGGGAACAGAACAGGCAGACTGACTGATATACACTGCTGAGGGGAGACGCAGGAGAGATAGGAGAGGTCTGCCGCACCATGTGGGCATTTTCCCGGCCTGGCGCCGGGATCAAACCTGAGATGCAGAGGCTGTGAACAGCTTCACAGGGCTGCGTTTAACCTGCTGCGCCACCAGGGAGGCTCACACAGCTATTTTAAAAACAATAACAACAACAACCATGATGAAATCATGCCATTTGTGACAAGTAGATGGACTTTGAAGGTTTAAGTCAGAAGGAGAAAGCCATGTATATGTGTTATATACACATGTATATGTGTTATATACAGAAACAATACAAACAAATGAATTAAATAAGACAAAAAGACATTTTTTGATTAAATGGTCACATTAATGATTCCCAGAACTGGAGGGGAAGGAGAGACGGCAAATCCTGTAAAAGGGGCCAATTTATGGTGAAGGATAGATCTAGATTTTCAGTGATGAACTTAATGCAGTTGATACAGATGATTTATAGTGATGCACGCCTGAAATCTGTAAATGTTATAAGCCATTGTTACTTCATAAAAAAAAAGAGATAAAATCTTGCCATTTGTGACAACATGGATGGACCTTGATGTTAATATGCTTAGTGAAATTAGTCAGCAGAGAAAGACAAATTCCATATGATTTCATTCATATGTGGAAGTTAAACAAAACAAATAACAAAAAACCCATACATCAAGGCTTATAGGAACAATACAGTAGTTATTAGAAGGCAAGGCAGGAGGGGATGGGTATATCAGGTAAAGGGGTTAATTGAATGGTGGTGGATGGAAACTTTGGTGGTCATAATGCAGTACATACGGATGTGGAGTTATGATGTTGCACACCTGAGACCTGTGGATTGTTATAAACCAATGTTACTTTAATCAAAATCCCGAATCATGTATCTTTTCTTTTTTTCTCCTGTTTTACCATGTCTAATCAAACTAATTTCACATGATCCTCTCAGCTCACACAAGCTTATCATCAATCCTAGCTCCTTGAGTGCTTTGCACAGCTGGATAGGAGTATGGACAAGATCCAAGTTGTTTTTCCTGGCTTCTTCCTAGTTAAGAAGGGAGTTTTGCAGGATGGAGAAAACTTAAGCTTTCACATCTGATAGGACTGGTTTCAAATTTCCCTTATGAAGGCCCAAATTTCTTGTAATATTGTGACCTTTTCTTTTTCTTTTCTTTTTATTTTTTTAAGTCAAATTTATTTCTTTTCTTCTTTTCTTAAGATTTATTTATTTAGGGCCTCCCCGGTGGCGCAGCGGTTGAGCGCTGGGTTGCGAAGCTGCCCGCAACCTCTGCAGCGCCGGTTCGATCCCCGGCTGGCTGCTCCCCGGCCACCGGAGGAGGGTCCCGCATGGCGCGCAGACCTCTCCTGCCGCCCGCTGCTCCCCTCAGCAGTGTACCTCGGTCCTTCTGCCTGCACTGCTCCCCGCTCTGGCTCTGGTGAATTCTCTCACCCTCCCGCGCTTCTGACTGTACCCAGTGCATGTATAAACAAACAAACAAACAAATAAATAAATGAAAATAAATCTTTAAAAAAAAAAAAGATTTATTTATTTATACAAGAACTGGGGTACAGGCCAGAGGCGTGGGAGGGTGAGAGAACTCACCAGAGACAGAGTGGGGAACAGAACAGACAGACTGTCTGAAATACACTGTTCAGGGAAGCAGCGGGGGGAGACAGGAGAGGTCTGCCGCACCTTGTGGGTATCTCCTGGCTGGCCTGTATTGAACCGGCACTGCAGAGGCTGTGGACAGCTTCACAGCACTATGCTCAACTGCCTGTGCCACCAGGGAGGTCCATGATCTTTTCTTTTTTAAAAAATAAACTGAGGGTGTAAGACTATACATTCACTTTTTGTCTTTTATGCATAAATGAACTATAGAAGGTGACACAGAAACCAAGAAGTGGTCTGGGGGCTGGGAGAATGAGAACTGGTGGGGAATATGGGGAGAAAGTTTTTCAGTCCTCCTGTATACATATTTTTAAGTCTTTGAATCGAGGGACTAAAGCACCCATTCAAAAGATATCTCATCTCTAAAAAGGGTCTGAACATGATTACTGATTATGGGGCTGTGAGAAGTGGGATAAAAACTTGTGAAATAATAGACCTGAAACACAAGGAGGAAAGAGATACTCCTTGCCTATAAGGTGAGTTGTGTGCCTCTGTGTGTTTTGGGTTTAATGATGATGGCAAATCTAGAAACTGCTTCCTCTGGGTCACAGCAGATTAGGAGCAAGAGATGATTACTGACTTGAGTAGGAACCTGATGTTTCATACAACACAGAACAATGCCAGTTTGCTCTTCCAGAATGATCAGTCATCAGTCAGTCATTTTACTTTTAATGTTCACAAATGGACTTGTGAATTGAAGAAGTATCCCATTTTCCAGGTGGGAAAATTTTGGACATTTTCATTGAAAAAAATCTACCATTCAACTAGCCTAGAAGTATGCACTATAATTTCCTTCCAAGTTAGATATTTCAGTTAGGGTAAAAAATTATTTGAGAAATATGTGGTTGAATGGCAGGTACAAAGGTCAGGCAATTGGTGTCTCGGTGATTTAAGAAAATACTTACAATTTTTTTTTTAATTCTTCATAAAAGATGACTAAGTCACAGTGATTCATAGGTTTGATTTAGACTTAACATATGCTTCTAGTTTCATTTTAGTAAATATTTATGGAGGGTCCTTGCATACCTAACACTACGTTAGATGTTGAATGGGCATATAAGGAAATACTGCATATAATTCAATCTCTGCTCTCAACAAGTTTTTTTCTTTTGCAAAAATATACCAAGCAGTACATAAGCGAATCCTCACTTCTATATAATAAGACACCAGCACAGAAAGAAAGTCGTTTTGAATGGGAGAGGGGTACCTGAGATAAACGTGGACAGATTAGGCAACAAGTATGTGACAAGACTTCAAAATAAATTATTATCAGTAATAACAGTAACCTCTTTTTCTCCATGGCTAGACAGACTCAAATGTCAATTGTATTTTGCACCAGAAAAATTAAACAGTAAATATAAAACTGTGAAAACATGAGGACAACTACATATTCAGGCTTAACCATTTTATTTTTTAAGTTCCTTTTACATGAAATGTTATGAGAAAATTGGGGGCTGGAGCTGGCTTCTGAAAACACGAAAATAAACTCTCTGATCTGTGAAAATGAAAACTTCTACTTCTAGCCATGAAATTATAGTGGGCCTGAGCCACAGAGGGGACTCCCCTGAT
The DNA here is from genome assembly GCF_014898055.3 of Talpa occidentalis. Taxonomy (NCBI): domain Eukaryota; kingdom Metazoa; phylum Chordata; class Mammalia; order Eulipotyphla; family Talpidae; genus Talpa; species Talpa occidentalis. The sequence continues at coordinate 28,127 of NW_023602319.1, read as the reverse complement.
GTTGGCAGATGCTCCTCACCAACACATTTGAAAGAACTTGAAAAATTAGTTTAAAAATGTTTAGGGAAAGTTTATGCAGCCATCATGTAGGTTATGAATTTGGTAAAGATTCTTAAACAATTGTGACATTTCCTGAATAATATCTTTTGATTAAAAATACATATACATGTAGGGCCTCCCCTGGTGGCACAGCGGTTGAGCGCTGGGCTGCGAAGCTGCCTGCAGCCTCTGCCGTGCTGGTTTGATCCCCGGCCACCGGCGAGGGTCCCACATGGCATGCAGACCTCTCCTGCCATGCACGCTGCTCCCCTCAGCAGTGTATTTCTTCAGTCTGCCTGTTCTGTTCCCCGCTCTGGCTCTGGTGAATTCTCTCACCCTCCCGTGCTTCTGACTGTACCCAGTGCTTGTATAAATAAATAAATAAATCTTTAAAAAAAAGTATATGTGTATATAGACATACATATAATGCATATAGAAACAAGTATATGTATACATACAAGGATATATACATACCTACATACACATATTTGGAGAATCACATTATTTCATAATTTAAAAGAAAACAATCCATTGATGAAGACATTCCCACTATCCTGAAGCCACAAATCACAACATGGCAGAAACTGCCCCTTTCCCATCTTTCTGTCATTGTGAGCACCCCCTCTTACCAATGATTTGCATGCAGGACCTCAACAGGCCCAGAAAAAATGGAAATGCAAAGCAGAGACTGCAGTGCCATGCCGCAGATAATCATGACTTTTGTAAAGAGCACCCCACCTCCACATGACAAGGGCTGAGCTTTGAATAGGCCAATGGTCACTTTCATGGCTCCAATAAAATTGATGAAATGATGAATTAGATGCAGAATATTATGCAATCGTTACAGTCCACTAAGGATAAAAATGTGATGGTCCTCACCTAGAAAGCTTATGGCCTAAAAGAAATACAGATAGACCTCAATTTCCTTTTTTCTCACCTGAGTGAATATATCTTACACTGTTCTGTCAAATCAGAAAGGCTCTGTCAGGGAGAATAAGCTCCTATTAATCTGTAAGCAGAGAGAAACCTGAAGAGTTGGAGGAAGGAGCACAATAGTCACCTTTCCAAAGTCTTGGCCAGGGCTCCTTGGTCAGGGCTCCTTCCAAGAAAACGCCAAAGAATAGAGACTGTCCAGTCCTCTCATCCTTGATCTGGAATCCAAAACCTATGCGATCTGCAAAAACACTGATGTCATCTTTAAAATCAGAACATTAATTTGCAAGTCTCTAAACAGATGTTTTATTTTACTTACCTAAATTACTATTATTATCATCACAAATCATGGTGCTTCACCCTTGCTGACCTAGGCTGTAACACCTTGTGTTCCTGAAGACAGTCTCTGTAACCTGAAGAGCTGGGTCTAATGGAGAGAAATATAAACCACGATGATTTTCTCCAGGGAAACCCTTTGATATTGGGAAGAATTGAGCTACATGATGTTTTTATTTGAATAACCCAGGGTGAGGGTGTGCAAATTGTGAATGAAAGAATGACAGCCTTTCTGAGAATAAACTTTGATGCCAATGCTATAGATGACAGTAGCTTTTCCTAACTTGTTTTTTTTTCAATTTTTTTATATCATTTTTCATTTTTGTACAATGTATGCATTTTCATCTTGGTCATAGTCCCCATACAATTCCCACCACACTTGTTTTGATCCTACTCCCTTCTCCTCCCCCCGCCCCCGTAGTGTGTCTGTGTTTTATAGTTGCTTGTTGAGTTTGATTTTTACTTTATTATAATTAGTCTTTTTCCTGGTCCCTTATTTTATTTTATTTTTTTATATTAATTTTTAATTTTTTTTACATCATTGTTCATTTTTAAACAATATTTGCTTCCCCTCACCCCCTCAGGTGTGGTCCCCATAGAGTTTCCTTCACCAATGCACCCGTGCACCATCACCTTAGTCCCCGGTTCTCCTCCCTGCCTCCCTCTGATCCCTCTCCCTCCTCCTCTCTTTGCAGGATGTTTCTGATTTATAATTGTCCATTTTGCTTTGTTGTATTTTGTACTGTTATTATTTTTTTTACATTGATGTCTTATTGGGTTCCCCTATATTCCTGCTATAAGAGAAACCACCCGATATTTTTCTTTATCCTTCTGGCTTATTTCACTGAGTGTAATTCCTTCTAGTTCCATCCACATGACTGTGAATGGCATGAGCTTATCTTTTTGATTGCTGAGTAATATTCCATGGTGTATATATGCCACATCTTCTTGATCCAGTCATCTATTTTGGGGCATTTGGGTTGTTTCCAGGTTTTACCTATTGTAAATAGTGCTTCAATAAACATATGTGTACATACAGGTGGTCTTTTGAATCAATGTTTTTGTGTCCTTTGGGTAGATCCCTACGAATGGAATTGCCAGGTCGTATGGTAGCTCCATTTTTAGTAGACTGAGGAACCCCCAGACAGCTTTCCATAGTGGTTGGTCCTGGTCCCTTATTTAGGTTTTCTAAATCCCTGCTATGAGTGAGACCATCCGGTATTTTTCTTTTTCTTTCTGGCTTATTTTGCTAAGCATGATCCCTTCCAGCTTCATCCATGTTGCTGCAAACTGCTTGAGTTTATCTAACTTGTTTTTGAGTGAAAATTGGACCATGTATTGCTTTAAGAATTCTGTCCAGTTGTTTTCTGTGAGTTCCTCCTTTTTTGTTCCTTGCCATCTAAGAAAAACTCCTGTGTTCTTGAACCTCACATTCACACTGACAGCAGACGTGTGGAGTTTTCCCCATGCCAACCTATTCTGAACACCAGCTAGGTGTCCCACAATTCAACTCTTCCGACACTCTCTACCCAGAGTTAGGCGAATGCCTCGGTTGAGGGCTCAGATTCCTAAGATTGCCCCCTCTTCAGACACTCTCAGAAATCACACATTGTCATCTCTACATCTGACCAACTATACAAATTAGGGTTCAACAACTCCCTCCCTGTATTTGATAACTCGATAAACTGGAAAGGTTTATAGAACTCTGGTAATCACGTAATTACATATACTGGCTTATAATAAAGGCAGATAAAGATAAAAGGGAGGTCTGGAAGGGCCCCAAGCACAGGGGCTTCTGTCCCCATGGAGCTGGGGTACAATTCCCCTGCCAGCACGTGGATTTGTTCAGCAGCCCAGAAACTCTCTGAATTTTACACTTTAGGGATTTTGATGGAACCTCCTTAGGTAGGCATGATCAGTCATTAACTCAATCTCCAGGCCCTCTCCCTATTCCAGAGAATGGGGGTGAGGCTGAAAGTTGGAGCTCTCCATCATGGCTGGCTCCATCTGGTGACCAATCCCCACCAGGGGTCCACCAAAACAGAAAAGACTCCTATTATCCAGGAGCTAACTCCCAAGGGACTTAGGAGCCTTTTGTAAGACATTCCCATCACTCAGGGAATCACAAAAGTTTATAGAGGTTTGTTTTAGGAACTGAGATCAAAGACCAAATATTAGCAGGAACTGGGAAAAGGTATCAAAATACACTTTTTTTTTTTTAATTTCACACTTAACATGTCAGTTTCCCAAAGTTAGAGGTCAGCAGTATATGTCCCGTTTAGGCCTCTGCACTAAATTAGTGTGCACTAAAGAAGGAACGTACTAGGCAAGGCAAATTCTCACATATTTTCCTGATGGGCTGCTCTAAAAGTAGTGTATGGGAGGTGTTAAAAAGTCTACAAAAGAGTGTTAAAAAATTAAAGTGTTAAAAAAGTCTACAAAGGCCAGGTAACATCTGGGTGTGGCTCAGAAAAGCCTCCAGAAGGCAGAGGCACTCTCAGATCAAGGGACACTCAGTAGCAACTTCCAAACCTTGCATTTTTTCTAGGCCTTCTTGAGCTGGCCCTCTCCTCCTCAGGCATGATTTGGAGCTGTCTTATTTGGTCTTCGGATTTCATGGTCTGCTTTGATTCCTGATCCACCATCTCCTCAGCTCCGTGCATCTCTCTCTTCCCAAAGTGCCTCAATTGGATGAGGTCAGCCCCTTATATTGTCTGCTTTTTGTCTCAGCTACACACTTTGCTCTTCAATTTTGTTTTATGAAAGCCTTCAATTTTGTAACTCTGGAAGAAAAATGCAACATCCCTTCTGTGGGGCGGGTTTTGTAGACTTTTTAACACCTCCCACACACCTGCCACAATGATGAGACAGGTGGGGAGTCACCTGTAGGCTCTTGGCAGCAATATTTTTCATGAAACTGGGCACTCCTGTTGGTGTTGACTCTTTTGGCGGTTCGTATATAGAAAGCAGAAAACAGAATAAAACGTACACCAGCAAAATTGCTATGAAAAAATACTTGGAAAACACGGAGTTCTGTCTCAGAGTTTGTAGTATGAATTGCTTGATTATCATAAAGGGTAAATGTAACCAAAAATATGAAGGACAAACACATGGCTATACATGTGTCATAGAATTAATGATATTTATAGATACTTTTGACAATAAATCAAAAACATTCCCCAGTGAGCTGCCATTGCATCTGAAAATTCATGTTTTCATGTTCAGAGGCCTCTACTAAAATGCAGCGATCTTTTCTGAGACACACGGATACAGATTTATACAGATGCAGCAAGTGACACTGTCCTTGCTGAATGTAAAATGGAACATGAAAAATCATGTTTTAAACACAGAGTGAGTTGAGAATGTTTTAGACCAGTATTGTCCAATATGATGGACACTAACCCCATGTGACTTCTTAAGCTACTTAAATTCAACTTTAATGTAATTAAAATCCAAGAAATAGTTTAGTTCCTCAGTCACATTTTCAAAGCTGAGTGAGTCAAACAGCTACCACATTGGACAGTGCAGATACAGAACATTTTTATTATTGCTGAAAGTTTCATTGGACAGTTCTGGTCTGGAGTAGAAGGGACTTAATGGAGAAGTCATGTTTAATTCACTGCTTTTAAGATGTGGGCAGAATCCAGGGAACAACAGGAAAGTGCTTAGAAATAGGTGTGGGAAGGAAAGCGCTCCATTGGAGAAACAGGATCCCATAAAGTGGGGTTTCAGGGAGACCATGGCCTATTTCAAAAATTTGCCTGAAGTCTCCTAAACATGTATTCTTCTAGGGAAAGGCATTATTTTCCAGCAAGTCACCTCTGGGTTCAAATTCTGGCCTGTCAAATACTTTCTGGGTGAATGTGGATAAGACCTCATCTATAAAATAGAGGCAATGATTCCACGCTTGCACCATTGTCATGAAGATCAAAGATAATTTATGTGATGCTGATACATCATAGGTGCTCACTAAACTGGAGTCATTATTTCATAAAGCCCTTACCCACCTTGGACTTCTGCCCATGACTCCAACATCTCTGTCTGCCTCAGTGTCCAGCACATCGTAGGCATTCTATAAATACTTGTTGAATTTAATTGTTCAGGATTACTCCTTTTCCTCTCTTTCTTTCTTACACTCTTGCTTTCATGATGAGTAAAAATAAAATGACAGAAAGATGCCGTACAAACTCTGACATGGTTGGTATTGTATGAGTAATTAACATGAAATAGGATCAGAACACAGCAGTATCTGGAAGCTAATCCTTTTAAGTTAATGAAATTGAAATATTATAATTCATGAAATAGCATTTAAATGGTATTGCCTGGACCGTTACTGCTTGTTATTTATATTTGTTGAATTTTTTAAATTGTGCCCTTCACAGAATTGCTTGAGGGCACAAGTGCAAAGAATTAATACATTAATTATCATAAATGAATCATTACATAGCAACAGTAATGAACAGCTTAAGCCTATATACATGCATATACACATGTACATATATAGATACATTCACATCTATAGACATGATTTTTTTCAATAGTAGACTATTGAAAATAGGCTTTTCTGCCGGGTGGGAAAAGCTGCTTTAAAGAGATGCTAATTGGTAGAATAGTGGATGTGAAAATGAAATCAGTCATGATCATCTCATCCTTTCCAGTGCCTTAATTTTCACACCAATGTGGACAGGTGATTCCTCATTGTAATTTTTCTTAGGCTGACACTCATTGCTGTGATAAATTTCTTTATAGATATCTAAAGATTATTTATTTACTCATAGGCACTAATAAGCAGCATCTGAGTCTTCACTGTTGAATCTGTCAAATAAAATACTTGAAACTTTCGGACGAGAAGTTTTAAACTTGACTGATTATGTGGGGTCTTGAGGACAGGAAGGACAGAATGAGAGAGCAGGAAAGCATCTAGAAGCCATCTTGCAACCCTAACAGTGCCCTCACAACCTTGACTAAGCCACTGCAGCCCACATTTTTATATTTTCAATTGGTCTGCCTTAATTGAGTTTGAAGAAAAAGTTTCAGCCATTTTAAGAATAATTATTTTTGAAAATCACTGAATTAGATAAATGTCCTGGTCTCTGAAGTCCTGTAGCCTTACCCCTTGTTTCTAAACTCGATCCCTATATATTCTGATTCAGTGAATTTGCTGGGGACACTGACATTAAGAAAAAAATCTCCCTAGAGGGCTATAAGTTGCAGCTAGGGCTGAGTTACCTTTTAGCTCAACTCCATTGACCTCTTTTAAGTAGAAATGAGTAAGGGCCATTTCGTGCTTTTTTTTTTTTTTTTTTTTTTCTGTCAGAGAATAGAGTTTTATCCAGGAGAATTAACGTTTATAGTGATTATTTTATTCTTTCTTCCCATATTCCTACCTAAATTAATGTTCCCACCTGGACAACCATCAAGTAATAGATGCTGTGGTTCTCAAGCCAGTTCACTTCACCTGCTCACTCTTCTGATTTATTCCTGTTACCAAAAAGAAAGGTGCATCATTTAAGTAAGATGGTCAATTTTGGTAAAACTGTTAAGTGCCCACATTTAACATTAATGTTGAGATGACAAAATGGTGTTACAGGATATTTTGCTGTATATGTGTGCTATTTTTCATACCAACATTGAACCAATTTTTGTACTTACAGTCAATTCACACTGAAACTCAGTGTGCTACTTATCTGTTACTGCATGTGTAAATATTCAGCTGCTCCTACATATCACATGCTCTGAGCTAGGTGTTTGTCTTCACCAAAGCCCCAAGATCAAGTTAACAAGGTTAGAATTCGAGGACCTTTTCTTTTTGTACCACTTTCATGCTCCAGTTAAGCCAGGCTACACGATTGGTAAACAGCCACCAGGTGAATAAGGGAAGCTGGCACAATCTTCTGTCAGAGGACACCGTTCTTTGTCAAGCCAAGAGTCACATCTCTGGATGGATGAAGCAGCAGCAGCAGCACTAGTAGCCAGATCTAACAGACAAGAGAGCAAAACCATCTACATAGTCTAGAAGTCTGAAACAGTGATGTAAAATCTACTGCCTATAAGTAAAACCAGTCTCTCCCACCCCACTAATGACCCAGGAGTAGGATGAAGAAGGTTTAACAATGGGTACCCAGCCTTTGCTCCTCCACAGTGCGTTCCTTAAAAAGGAAGAGATTAAATGCCAGCATTGCCTTCCTCTGTATATAGATATCACCAGCCTATCTTCAGGTAAAAACAACTAAAGTGCCCTGTCAAGAATAATTACATTTTAAATGTCAATGACTCACTGTTCCTCTCTATATAAACTAAATTCAAATTTGTGATTGTTGGAACAGTTCACACAAAATAAGAGCTGTTTGGTTGTGTACTCTCCTTGACTATCTAAAACTCTGTCCAACTATCATTGAGACTTTTCCAGTTAATATTGTCACCCTTTTGTTATATGTTGTAGGATAAGGTAAAAGTATCAGGCTTTTCTGCCCTCCCGCCATCAGGATAGATGATGGATCTGCGGCCCTGAATGCATGCCTGATGGCGGGCACCTGAGTAGGGTGTGGGCATAGGTAGATGGGATTCACCTGGGCTAAGACTGGGCTTTTAAGGGCAGCATCACGGGAACGCCAGCAGAAGCAGAGAAGCAGAACCGAGAGAAGAAACAGAGAGACCACACAGAATGCTGGAGAACCCAAATAGAGTGAAGACTTGCTAGGGGCTGCGAGGCCTGCCAGCCTCCCGGCCTCCCGGTACCCCTGAATGCAGTGTGCCTGGTAAATCCCAATAAAAGCCTGCAAAAAACCACTGAGCGCTCCAGGACTCCTCCTTTTACCCGGTCAGCTGGATCAGAAAACCTGCTCTGTGCCCTTCCTGCCACTACATATATATTGGTATTTTAATGACCCTGACTGATAAGCTAACAGGTGTAACTGAAATGAAGTGCTTTATGCCATTTGATAAACAGACTTATGCGAGGCAAAGATAGATAAAAGCCTAGCTGTGTTGGGAGGCCAGGCCTGAAATAAAATGAACAGGTGCCCTGATACTACACCTCTGAAGCAGCCTATAAATATAGGAGCTGAATTATTCACAATTGCTAAGACATGGAAACTACCTAAGTGCCCATCAGTGAATCAAAGGATAAGGAAGTTGTGATATGTACAGTCAGCTCTTGAAAAAGATGAAATTTCACCCTTTGGACAACACAGATGGAACTTGAGTGATTATGCTAAGCAAAATAAATCAGAGAGTGAAGGACAATAACTAGGTGGTTTCTGTAATATATGGAATATAAATAACCAAAGCAAATAAATTAAATCACAACAAAAATACCTCTTATACCATTTGAAAAATATAGCGGTTGCCAGTGAGGGAGGAGAAGGGGCTGGGCGGGCAGGGCCAGGGCACCAACCCTGTAGCGGAAATGATGCTGGAACTTTGGTGGCTGGTGACATGAGGCATATTCGCACAAAGATAATTTCTAGGTGGCGAAGAGGTTAAAATGTACCCCCAAAATTATGTATTATAAATCAATAAAATTTATTAGATTTAAAAAATAGAAGCTAAATTAAGGCAATCTGGGATCCCTTGCACTCGTCTTCGGGGTCTCTGATGTCTTCTCCATGCCTTGGCAAGGGCCACTAAAGCATTGCCTAGAGAAGCAGCTCTCCCTGCTCCAGCTGACTCCAGAGGTAAGTACTGAACCAGCTTGAGTAGTAATCTCCTGAACCTCATCTTAGTGGTTCGCATCTCCTTCCCCTTTCACTGCCAATTGAATTGTATGCGTGTGTTATTACGGTGTGGATTTCCCCCAATAAATCACAATGCAATTATATGAGATTGGCTTGAATTGTAAGTGAAACCGCTTCACCCAGGTGGAGCATTGTAGGATAAATGGTTTTCAGGCTTTTCTGCCCTCCCAGCATTAGGGTTGCCCTGCCTGATAGGGCACCTGCAGTTGTTACATTGTTGGAAGCTGTCCTGTTTACTTCTGTGGGCTGTTGGAGGAGTGTTGAGATAGTCACCAAGAGGAGCAGAAGCAGGAGAGGCAGGAGAGAGAAGGGGAGAAAGAAGGCTGGAGAAGCCCAGAGTGAAGACTTGCTGGGGACTTGGGGCCTAACTGGCCCCCCGGAACACCTGCCTGCCATGTACCTGGTTGCTGCAATGCATATAAAGCTTAATAAAAGCCTGAGAAAGCCACTGAGGTCTCCAAGACTCTCCTTTACCCGTCTGCAGGATAATAGATAACCTGCTCCGTGGCCATCCTGCCCCGACAAGCATATTGAGATCTGCACCTCATATTACCTTTCAAACTAATTAAACCCTTAAAGTTCTGGTCCTTTCTCGAGTCTATTCTGCTTCCTTTCACCCTTATAAATGCAAATTTCTCTTACAAAAAAGGGTAACTTCTTCTACATTTTCAGAGCTTTTCCTGTGTGCGCATTGTTAAAAAATGAATCAGCTCAAGATAATCCTTACGCCAAAGAGGCCTATTTTGGGGTGGCATATTCTCTTCCTCTTCATCTTGATAGATATAAATTTCTCTTTTTTTTTTTTTTTAAAGATTTATTCATTTATTTATTTATACAAGCACTGGGTACAGTCAGAAGTGCGGAGGGTGAGAAAATTCACCAGAGTCAGAGCAGGGAGCAGAGCAGGCAGAAGGACCGAAGTACACTGCTGAGGGGAGCAGCGGGCGGCAGGAGAGGTCTGCGCGCCATGTGGGACCCTCCTGGGGCGGCCGGGGAGCAGCCGGGGAACGAACCGTTGCTGCAGAGGCTGCGGGCAGCTTCGCAACCCAGCACTCAACCGCTGTGCCACCGGGGAGGCCCTAAATTTCTCTTTCAAAAGTGGAGCAGAATATGTCACCCTAAAATATACTCCTTAGAAATAGTGTTTATTTAGAATTCAAATTACTTGAAAAACATCCAGTTCAAGGACACTCTGACCTTCTCTGTTCTCCACAAAACAGGAAATAAATCTCCCATGTGAAAGTTACTCTCCCTGCACCAGAAGGAAGAGATATGTCCTTATCACCAAAGATAAAGATTTGGGGCTGAAAAAGTTGTAGAAACAAATCTTGCTAACTCCTTGCTAATTTATTGCTCCAAGCTCAAATCACTTTTATCTTGTCAATTTTTCACAAACATATTACCTATATATCTAAAAGGTATAACAGCTGCCAGCTCAGTCACTCCTTTAAATATCACATTTTATGAGCGCCCACAAATCATTGAATTTGCTTTTCTTCTGTTAATTTGTGTCATGTCAATTTAATTATTACACTTGACAAATGACCAAGAAGGGAAATGGAAATCCCCATTTGTAAGGGTGTCTTCCTCTTTACACCAGGAAAAGAATTTCTAGAAAATCTTTTTTTTTAAAGATTTTTTATTTATACAAGAACTGGGGTACAAGTCAGATGCGTGGGAGGGTGAGAGGATTCACTGGAGACAGAGCGGGGAACAGAACAGGCAGACTGGCGAAACACACTGCTGAGGGGAGCAGTGGGTGAGACAGGAGAGGTCTGCTGCACCATGTGGGATTCTCTCCAGCCAGCCGGGATCGAACCGGTGCTGCAGAGGCTGAGGACAGCTTCACAGTGAGGCGCTCAACTGCCTGCGTCACCAGGGAGGCCTGAATTTCTAGAAAATCTTATCAATAAAGACTTGGACTTAAATCTGCATAACAACTATATCCTGCTTACTGTACTTTTCCTGTAAGCCTACCTATCTAGTTCCCTTCTTCTCTTCCCTCCCACAACAACCTCTTCCTTCTTTTGACTTTAGCTGGGGATAGTATTTATGGTGCTGACTTGGGCCATTTGGGGAGTTACTCAGTTTTCCCAGGTATGTCCCATATATACCAAAGATAATGTTAGTGCAGCCAAGGGGCACCACTGGGTCACCAAGCCTCCATGCTGCAAAGGCATCTATGCACAAGAAGGCAAAGCAGATTCTTAGCATGAAAGATATTTAATAGAATTAGTGTGCATAGACAGAGAAGGAAGAAAGGATAATAGTTTCCCAATAAAACACCCAAGATTCCCATTTCCTTGGGGCAGAATACCCGGCCAAAGAGTGTCAGCTCAAAGCAGGGCTGTGGAGGCCTGAAAATTCACTAGCAATCTAAGATGCCTTTTATGGGAAAGGGATCTAAAGTAGGTCTTTGGGAAAGGGGTTCTGAAGCAGTTCCAGAAAACAATGACAAGAGGAGATACCACATCAAAATAACAGCTGCCTCCCCACCCATTTCACCCATTCAAGCATCTCGACATGTCTATCCTCCACGTGTCTCCTTTCCAGCAGTACCAGGGTGCAAGTCGGGGTGCAGAAACAAGAGCTCTTCTTTTTTCCCAAGAGCCCTACTAGGTTGTCATGTTATATGGCTTCACCTGGCCACCCAACCCTGCCCCCTCGTCTGCAGTACCCTGGGATCAGTAGTCCAAGCCAACTGCATGTAACTGAGGGTAGGAACACCTTACTGTCACAGTGTGACCTAAAAAGGGGAGGCTCCATGTTCCCTGATGCACCTAAGGAAGGGTGGAGCTGAGAAGTGAGGGGGAGTGTAGGGGCAGGATGGTCACAGGGCAGGTTTTATGATCTGAGCAGACCCTATAAAGGAGAGTTCCTGAGCCCTCGGTGGGTTTCTCAGGCTTTTATTGAGCTTTACATGTAGTGTGGCAACCAGGTTCATGGCAGGCAGGGATCCGGGGGGGCCAGGAGGCCAGAAGGCCTCCAAGCTCCCAGCAAGTCTTCACTCTGGGCTTCTTTCTCCCTTTCTCTCTCCTGCTTCTTCTGCTTCTGGTGGTGACTATCTCAATACTCCTCCCATGGCCCACAGAAGTAAACAAGACAGCTTACAACAATGTAACAGATGCAGGTGCCCATCAGGCAGGAAAAGTCCTAATGGGTGGGAGGGCAGAAAGGCCTGAAAACCATTTACCCTACAGGGAGTTAAAAAGAACTTGTGAGAGAAAACTTGGAGAGAAGATATAGGGGAGACACCTGGAATGGAGAGATGTGTGAAGAAGTGTTTGTTTCTTGGCCTTGGACTTGCACTAGGAACTTGGGGAACGCGGAAGGTGGCACTTGAAAGAGACATGGTGAGAGACCCATGGGGAGGCTGACAAGGTGTAAAGGCGGGACATGGCACAAGGCAGGTTTTCTGATCCCATGCAGATCGGGTAAAGGAGGAGTCAGAGTCCTCAGTGGTTTTGCAGGTCTTTTATTTGGGGTTCACCAGGCATATGGCAGGCAGGGGTGCTGGCTGGGGGACTGGGAGGCTGGCAGGCCTCCCAGCCCCCAGCAAGTCTTCACTCTATCTGGGCTCTCTGGCGTTCTCTGCTTCTGCTTCGGCTTCTCCTTCAGGTTCTGCTGCTGCTGGCTGGGGCTGCTGGCGTCCCCCCGTGACGCCGCCCTTAAAAGCACAGTCTTAGCTCAGCTGAATCCCATCTACCTATGCCCACACCCTATTCCAGGTGCCCACCATCAGGCATGCATTCAGGACAAGGATCCATCATCTATCCTGATGGCGGAAGGGCAGAAAAGCCTGATATTTTCTTTACCCTACACAAGGGCAGCCTTTGTATTGACTAGTACTTCGATTTTGCTCCTTTCCTTCAAGACTTGCCTGGCTGCTTTTTCCTCTTTTCTATCACTTTCCTCCAGAAGGAGCCTTAGACATGTGGCAAGATTTTGGGTCTCAGTGGCCCTGCTTTGTGCTAACCGTGTTTGGCTGGGCATTTACCCATGGGAGAATGGGTAACTGGGTGTTTCACTGGGAAACTTATCCTTTCTCTCTTCTCTCTATTGCATATTGATTCTATTAAAGTTCTTTTCTTTTTAAGTTCTTATGCACTAAGAGTATGTTTTGTCTTTATGTGGTGGATGGCAGAACCCATTTAGAGTGTGCAAGTTTGGGGTTCCCAGGGGGCCCTTCCATCTGCCCTCTAACAGTACCTCCGCTAACAGTAACATGATATTAAACTTGATTTTTCATCTCTTATTAGTCTATCATTAAATGGGGGGGAGGGGAGAGTTTCAGCCATGAATCTAGAAGAGTGAAGGAAAGATTATTTTTCCTCCTCTACAGGAGAGTCACGTAAGTATTTTTGTGAATGTAATTGTGGTTTGTTTGTTTGTTCTCCTAGCTTGATAGTATCCCATTGTGTAAATACACCATAATTTTTTAATACAGTCAACTGTAGCTGGGTATTTAGGTCTCCAGTACTAGTATTATGAATAGTGCTGTGTTTATGGTATACCCATATATTTGCATTTCCAAAAGGAAAAAAAAGAAATAGATCATAGGTTTTGCCTATTTCCCTAATAATATCTTAATAATTGATGAATTATAGGTTTTGTACCTCACATAAAATTTACCAGTTTTCTGATGTGGTTTGTACCAATTTTCACTCCCAGCAGCAGTGTTGAAAGTTCAGCAACTGTGATTTGAATAAATTAATAAGTGAGTAAAGGAACAAAGAGCAAATCCTCCCTAAGTTTAGCTCCTAAATAGTCTCTCTAGAAGCCCTGAAAAAAAGCTTCCCTTCCTTTTTAATTTTCTTTTTTATATGTGTTAATGAGTGACTTAAACTAGGACTAAATGCGAATGTATATAAATGTTACCTGTGAGAAAATTCTTAAATTACTGAAATAAAGCTATAAGGTGGATGTTTCCTTTCCTGTCTCTGCATTGTAACTGCCGATTACCATTTTGGGAACAACTAGCTTTGCTGGAATACCAGGTTATGAACAATTCTGAGAGTATATTTAATTTTTCAGACACGTGTGAATAATATAGATCTTCCTTTCGTGGGATTACTTAGGGGCTCCTCTTGCTGTAAACATATCCTAATCAAAAGTAACTGTGAAGTTAACCAACAAGAGACGGATTAAAGCACGGTTACCATTTGCTATATGAGTTCACCAGTGCAACCTGCTGCTCGGTGGCGTCAGTCTGCTCCTTTAATCTGGGCAGAGACCTTATTATTATCTGGTCTGAGTGTCCTTGGATCACAGCAGGTAAGAAGAGTTGAGTTAGCAGGAAAAAACTAAGTGTTGTTAGTGAAGAGGTGGGGTAATTTATTCAGGAATCAGCACTACTCTAAGAATTGCTGCTGAACCGTCTCCTCTGACTACAAGTCATATAATTTGCTAGAGGGGAGTTGATATTTTAGCTTAAAATCAGTTGTGGATAATTGAGCAAATTTTCACAGAGGGTCTATTCTGTGATGTGTATGAGGGGGTGGATTGAGCACGCTCCAGGGCTTCTCAAGCAACTGCCTATGAACAGGTTTCTAGGCCCCAAGGAAAACCTGGATCCACCCTGCCCCAAGTTACCACATCCTTGTGGCTCAGACAATAACCTTTTGTAGAAACCTAGTGAAAGTGGGACTGACAAAAGCTCAGTGATTAGATAGATTGTTAGTAATAATCAAAACAATCATTGGTTCCCCTTTTTTTCCTGTTCTTCCCCTTGAAGTGATGTGATGAGAGCAGTAAGTCACCTCCCATATACCAGGAACTGTGCTGTGGTGAGGAACCCCCAAAATATACGAATCTTGGAGCTAGTATTAAATTTCTTCTCCTAACGGTGGGAAACAAACTTAGTCTCCCTAATGGAAGCAAAGTTCCTTGGGGAAGAGGAGAAGGCGCCTGAGTTGCTATTCTTCCAAACAGAAGTGAATGTTCTGGGGGCAGGGGAAGGCAACCGTCTCTGAGTTAATAACCTCTGGAATGTCTCCAAGGCTTTGGGTCTCATGCCCTTCATTCCCTTAAAATGTAATCATGTTCCTCCTGGAAGGTAAATCTCTTCCTATCTATTTAGTTATCATTTAACTTCTATGGCCTAGCTTTAAACAAGTTTCCAGTAAAATTTTTCAAGAAGGTCTTAACCATGCAGCGACATAGTATTCCATTCCTAACACACCCCTGACAGCAGCTGACCTTTTAGGTTAAAGTTAGAGATCTAAAAATATTTCCATATATTTGGAAAAATGTTATCAATTTTTAAATTGTCTTAATGTGCTATCTCTTTATTTACAATCCCTATACCTTTAACTCCCTGTGTCACAGGGCTGGAGAATTGTTGTCAACTAGGGGTCATATATTTAGCAGTTGGTACTCCTGAAAATACACTATTGGTTGCTATGTCATAAAACACCCTTAGTGCTCCAATAACTAAAAATTAAGATTGTATTTTGTGGCTAGGTTGTATTTTTCAAAACCGCCTGCAATAATATTTTTAGTGTCATAATAAGCCTCCAGAATCTTGCCACACACATCTGCTTCAGCAGCTAGAGCCTCCCTGTGAAACTGGGTCTTTGTGCTTGTCTTGATTCTAGATTATGGTGGAAGTGACGCTATGTGACTTCTGAGGCTGGAGAATTAACACTTCTGTACCCAATTCTATGTCTGTGGGTTTTGCCCCACACCACCAAGCAATTCTGAGTGTCTGCAGGGTAAAGAAAATGTCAGGCTTTTCTGCCCTTCCGCCATCAGGATAGATGATGGATCCTTGTCCTGAATGCATGCCTGATGGCGGGCACCTGGAATAGGGTGTGGGCATAGGTAGATGGGATTCACCTGGGCTAAGACTGTGCTTTTAAGGGCGGCGTCACGGGGACGCCAGCAGCAGCAGTAGAAGCCGAAGCCGAAGCCGAAGCCGAAGCCGAAGCCGAAAGAGAAGCCGAGAAGCAGCAGAACGAACGCCAGAGAGCTCAGATAGAGTGAAGACTTGCTGGGGGCTGGGAGGCCTGTCTGGGGCACCACTGCCTGCCATATGCCTGGTGAACACCAATAAAAAACCTGCAAAACTTCTGAGGACTCTAACTCCTCCTTTACCCGGTCTGCATGGGATCAGAAAACCTGCCCCGTGTCCAGTCCTGCCCTTACAGTGTCCTGCAGTGGAATTCAATTCTGAATCTTTTGTCGGGACCCAAAAGTTAAGGGTTTGGTCTCGCAAGACTTCTGATGCCAATTGCAAGTTCAAGTTTTCACCACCTTTCACCACCACTTTTCACTCACCTCCTCTTCCCAGAGATGAGGGTTTCAGCCCCCTAACCACACAGATGGCTCCCCTGCAACCAGCCCTTAGGTGCCTTCAAAAATCACTTCCTTAACAATACACTTTATTATCCTCACGACAGACGGACTACAAATCAGAGCTTCCCATGACCCCTCCTTGCATTTGATTAATTTGCTAGAGCAGCTCACAGAATTCAGGGAACCTGTTTACGTACTAAATTACCAGTTTATTATAGGGAATATCAAGTAATGTGATTCAACTGCCAGAAGAAACACATAGGATGAGGTATCTTCCATGCCTTGTCCAGCTGTGCCATTCTCCCCAAATCTCCATGCATTCACTCACCACGAAGCTCTTAAACCCCATCCTTTTAGGTTTTTACAGTGGTTTTAATATATAGGTCTGATGGATTAAATCATAGGCTCTTGGCAATGGAACTCAGTCTGTCTCCCTGTCACCAGGAAAAGGGTCTAACAGTTGTTACCAGGTTAGAACCTTTCTCACTGGTTCTGGGTATGGCCACCTGGCACCACAAATGCAAATGAAAAGGCCTTTGGTGCAACAAGAGGGAAAAAAAACCTATTCTAACCAAACAGGTACAGGGAGAGGAAGATGGTCCAATTACCTATCGAAGGTGCCGGTGGAGTTGCAGCTACAGGCACTGGCAGGTGCGGTGGAGGTCTGCTGCTGTGAACTTGGGGTCTTCTCCCACCTTGGGTGGGGAAAAAGACTGTCACCCCCTTGGCCAGCTGGCCAGAGTAGCTCTTTCTGAAGCAGCTCTAACAACAAAGAGGCATGCATCATTCCCTGTTAAAGACTCCCCAAGTGGACACTCAGCTGCACTCCCTTCCCAGCAGTCCCTCACATAGGATGCCAAGGGTGGAGCTCAGACCAAGGAGTTCAGAAAGCAGGCACTGTGTCCTCTGGCTTGGGCAATATTCCAAAGTCTGGAGGAACCCCTGTGTGCACAGGACCACTCACCTCCTCTCCTCAGAGATGAGGGTTTCACCCCCTAACCACACGGATGGCTCCGCTTCAACCAGCCCTTAGGTGCCTTCAAAAATCGTGTTCTTAACAATACACCTTATTATCCTCATGACAGGAAATTCCAATGGTCTTAGCAATACTATGTTAGAAATGGAATGAAGACTAAATATATATATATTTCTTAGTATAAATCACACAATCAGAATAATAAAATTGCTGTACTGCTTCTGTCTAAATTTCTCATTTATGACCTTAGCCACCCTGTAAGCTGTCCATTTACCCTGAGGCAGCCGCATGCGAGACACCATGTGAACAGGCTCACAAGATAAAGAAACATGCCTCGAGGCCTCTACAAGTCCACTCTCTAGCTGTCTGAGATTCCTCAGCTAGCCATATTCCAGAATGAGCCATAATATCCCTGCAACTACATGTGACACCCTTGGTGAAAACCTCTTAACAGCCCAGCCAACTTTCAAAACCAGGAGAGTTATAATAATAAAATGCTTGCTTGCTCTTTCATATCTCTTAAGTTTTAGGACAATTTGCTAAGAAGCAATAGATAACCAAAATGTTCTTTGATTATTAAAATATCAAAAGTGATCCACAGAAGAATGACATTAATTACCTGCTGCAATAATGCTGGAAAAGAGTGCTCAGTGAGGTAGGAGGTGATTTGGGAACACCAAATTCAATAAAACAAAAACTCAGGGAGGAAGGAAGAAATGTGATTGTAATCAAGAAAGCTGCTTCTATTAAGAGTGTTAAAAACCAAAATTCAACTCAGTAAACCTTAAAGATCTTATTGGCTTTATTCTATGATTCATGAAGCAGGCCGCATCCCATCTAGCAGAGAGAAAGGAATTCCGAGGAGGTGGACAAATGGAAAGATTTTATAGATAGAAAGTGGGAAGGAAAAGGAAGATTCCATCAAAGATGGATTATTTCAGACAAGGTCATCTGCTTTGTGATAGGGCAGGTACCTAGCAGGCAGATTTCCTCCCTAGTGCTCACCTGCTGATTACAGATTTGCCAGTTTAAAATGCCACTCCCTGGAGAGGTTGAAGCTGTAGGTAATCTATTAAACCCTTTTGGTGACACGGGATTTAGCACAAGTAACTCCATTTTGGGTCTGTTGTCTTTTTAAACCAACTTAATATACCAGATCTGAAGAAAGACTGAAGAGTAGACAGCATGGAAGCTGCAGAATAGTTGCCAACTGGATTTTATTAATTTTTATCCCACACTGCTAATTTTTGTGAATTTTAAAAGCAGGGGCGATTATCAGGGCTTTTACTATGACCCAGATTACATGTCCTTCAGGGCTAATTTTTTGCACTGACCCCCTGTCTATTTAGGGAGCTGCTTCATATCAGATTTCCACTTAGATTTCCCCATGAAAAGGAATATTATGGGAGCAGAGTACAGGCTGTGCTGATGTAATTCTGTCAGTGAGTGATGTTGCTTTGCTAAATGCATTCTGAGATGAGCTAATGTAAATCAGTTGATAACCTTGTCACCTCAGAGTGAACTGATAAACACTGAGTTCCTAGATGAGCAAATACAAGTAGAAAAGGACTGACAATTCCTTAAAGGCTTTATCATACTGACCTCACTCAGAGTTGACATTACACATCACACCTTCAGCATCCAGCTCATAACTGATCAACACAATTGCTGTTTGTAATGATTGTGGCTGTTTAACAACACGCCACCCAAGGCCTTTTGCTTTATTGAGTTAGAATATTGAATTTGTAGAAACAACAGAATTCTTGATCTCAAATAGACTAATCCTAACCTATGTTATACAATAAATGGAATTGTCCCTAATTTATGTGTTTGCCCATATTGTCAACTGAGACATTAATAATAGTAACAACAACATCCACACCACTATCAACAACAACCAACATTAAATGCTTATGTGATGCTAGGCAGACCATTCAAGAGGTTTTTCAAAAAATTGTAAGCAATGTTTAGTGGTATCATTAGTGATATTTTTAAAAGCAGGCTATTGAGGTATAATTTGCATAGAGTAAATTTCATCCATTTAAGTGTACAATTTTATGAATTTTTGACAAGTGTATGCAATCATGTATCCATCATCAAAATAGAGAATGTGTTCATCACTCCAAAAAGTTCACTGGTGCCTTTTTTATAGCCAATCTCTTAGCTGCACCTCCAGGTGGTGGCAACCACTCAATTGCTTTTGGTTCTTACGTGTCACCATTTCCAGAGGGGCATAGAAATGTAATCATGCAGCATGTAACCCTTTGAACCTGCCTTCTTTTGTTTAGCATAATGCTTTTAAGGTTCACCCATGTTGTTGTGTGTATCAGTTTTCTTTTTATTCCTGAATTGTGTTTGACAGTGTAGATATACCATATTTTATTTAGTCATTCAAGGATTTATAGGTGCTTGGGTTATTTCCAGTTTTAAGCAGAAATAAATAAAGTTGCTTAAATGCCTTACTTATGTATAGGTTCTTAGAGGCTGTTTGTCTTTATTTTTTGGGTAAATATCTAGGAGAGAGATGGTATGATGAGTTTTAAATATAGTATGTGACTTAATTCTCACCAGCAGTCATTTGTGGAAAGTATTATTGTTAGTTCCTTTTAGACATAAAAGCTAAGACTTCCAAAGGTTATGTAATTGCCTAAAATTATATGGCCAGTGGGGGTAAACTGAGGTTTGTTTGTAGAGATTGCAATCTTAACTATTATTTCCTCGGTATCTATTACTAACTTCTTCCCAGCTAATGTCTACCAACTTGGCATTAAAGTAAAAATTGTGACCTCATCACCCTGTGATCAAGTGTGATAAAGACTTGACGTCAATGGGGGGAAATGAAAAACTTAAAGAGTGTAACCTGAAAAGCCTTTGTAGAATCGATTTGGGGGAAATTGGAGTGGATTGAAGTGACAAGTATATGAAGATGACCATGAGTCAATTGAAAACTCAATTCAAAGATGAGTTATGATCTTTACCTCTATATTCTGTGCCAATAGTACAGAACTGCACTGAGCCTGGGCACTGAGTTTCAGCGCTGATGGATGTTTTCTCATAAGGCCTCTCTGCTGTTAACGCCCACTAATATCATGTTAGCGCTAACGCAAGCATAAACAGTATATCCCCTCAAACACATACTTACATTTGTGAATTTCTAATGCTCTTTTGTCACAATAATAACAGTAATAACTTTAGTATATGAATAATTAACATCCTAAACAGTTGCATTTTATATTCAAAGTTATATTGCTTGGGTTCCAAAATGAAATTTGTAATATGAAGGAGAGAGAAATTGTAGTGAAGATTAACCTCTAAAAATGTATTGTAGAAATTTTGCAGCTCTTCTGTAGAATTGGAAATAATGGAAATTGGCAAAGAAATATAAAAGTAGATCATGAATAGTTAACACCCAATTCTTCTATGCTGAAGGAATTAAAATAACAACTAACTAGTCACCACAGTGCGGATCTAAGACAAATTTGTCATCACCCAGTGTCTAGGACAAGGTCTTGCATTTCTTATGAGCTGAATAAACATTTACTGAGTTGAATTTAATCTTTTCAAGATGAATGTTTATAAGAATGATGAGATAATAGTGGCAAGTACTCTGTATAAAGTCTGTGGGTTTAGCATTAATAAAGGCAATATATTTTGTCTTACTAACAAAAACAAAAGGGGAATATAAATGATATCATTAACATGGTGGCCAGCTTCCCCAGGGTGGTCCAAACTGAGTGTAAATGTTGACAGTTGTGTCTGACCCTTGACTGGCTTAAGACATTTGAGCACTAAGTGTATTCTTTTATCATACAAATTAGGTACTAAGGAAAGCTCTCATAAAGTTCTTCAGAGGATGACACACAGGAGACTCTAGCAGAACAAAAGTAAATGCAAAGGATTCAGCATCTGGAATCTTCCTCCTAGTATGGCAGGTCTCACCTCCCACTCTGGAAACTGAAATTGATAGAGACTCTACAACTACTTCTTACTCTGCAGCCAGAGCTCAGGATGTAGACTTTGCTAATCAGGTGCATTGGCCCCAGTTTGAATGGCAACAAATGACTTGGAGAAGGAAAATCTCTATGGAATGCACTCTGGCATGGTTCTTATGTGATTTAAGTTGAACAGGCATTTTCTCTAGCTCTTACTGGTGATGTGGTCTCAAGGCAGAAGGAAGAGGACAATGAACCACTCATTGGCTCTAAAATCCATTGCTTAGCCCAAAGTTGCTTTTTGGCATATAAAATAATATTTGCAATTTATTTTGTTTGTGTTAATATTCAGTTCGTAAAAGATATGCATTTTATAGCCTAGCTTTTTAAGCCTTTACTTTTAGCTCACAAATCTTACTGTATTTGCAAAACTAAAACTGTATTACAATTTGAAACACATAGCTTTGTTATTTTGTTAATGTTCAATTAGTTTACAAATTTGATAGATTAAATTCCTTAAATATTATACTTAAATATTTAAATGTTGTCATACTCACTATTTAGAAAATTTATTAACTAGATTCGCTTAGTTATTTCCAACTATGATTGTCCATTTGATAAACCCATTCAAATGTTTCAAACACTTAAGACTTACTTATCTAACATGTCAGGTATTTGTAATTACTAAAAAACTAATACACACATTAAATAAGATTTATAAATTTATTTGAGGAGATTTTCTTATCTGTTTCAGACATCTTATAACAGATAAAGCATATACAAAGCAGCATAATAGCTATAAAGCAGCTTACACTAAAAGATCCACGCTACTTGAATTTATAACTTCTGGAGTTTCAGTGAAAGGGAGCGATTACCATCAAGGATCTGCTGTGTGATAGGGAAAGACAAATACTGTATGATTTCACTTATATGTAGAAAGTTAAAAAAAAAATAGCTGAACTTAGAGAAACAAAGAGTAGAATGGTGGCTGCCAGGGCTGGGGGTTGGAGAAATGGAGTTCTGGTCAAAGGGTGCAAAGCTTCATTTATAAGATGAGTAAAATATGGGAATTTAATGTACAGCACGGTGACTATGGCAATAATACTGTGTGGTGTACTTGAAATTTGCTGAGAGTTCTTAAGCATCAACACACACACAGACACAAAGTATCTATGTGAGGTGATGGATGTGTTAAACAACCTGATTATAATGATTTCACAACGTATATGTATCTCAAATTATCTTGTACACTTGAAATATATAAAATATTATTTGTCAATTATATTGACTACAGCTGGAAATGAGAGAGAGGGAGAGAGAGAGAGAGAGAGAGAGAGAGTTGTATTAATTAAAACTTGGGACCATGAGAAGGTTATTGGTCCAGGTCAGAGTAAGGATGCGGCCTGGGAACAGCAGATAGGTATCCCTTCAAGGATGGTACCACCTGATCACACAGGGTCATTCATGCTCTCTGAGTCCCTTTTACAATCTGCTTTCAGTGCCTTTATTCTTGGCAGACTTCAAGCTTGAAGCTTTCAGCTGGAATGAAATTTACTTTCATAGTTGTGTTTCTTTTAAGTTTCATCCTTACCCAAATTACTTGATTTCCATGGTCAGAATTCTGTATCCCTTACCTAAAATGCAACTTATTCCTGCTTCCTGATTAGACATAAACTCAGTACCTTCTTTGTATTTTACCTTTTTATTTGTCTCAGCTATCTCTCTCTTTTTTTTTTTTTAAGATTTATTTATTTATACAAGCACTGGGTATAATCAGAAGCGCGGGAGGGTGAGAGAATTCACCAGAGCCAGAGCGGGGAGCAGAACAGGCAGACTGACAAAGAAGTACACTGCTGAGGGGAGCAGCGGGCGGCAAGAGAGGTCTGCGGGCCACGTGGGACCCTTGCTTGGCTGCCGGGGACCGAACTGGCGCTGCAGAGGCTGTGGGCAGCTTCGCAGCGCAGCACTCAACTGCTGTGCCACTGGGGAGGCCCACATCTCTTTTCCAATGTAATTTATTGAGAAAGAAAACATTTTCTCTGCCCGAAGGAATTATCTTTCCCTTAGAGAAAGCTAAAACATATATATAAATTGCTAATAAAAAGGTGCAAAATGAAAAAAACCATAAAAAACACTATAAACAACCCCCCATAAGATCACAATGGTTGACAGAATTCTAATTTGCGCCCCCTGAAAATTGTCCCAGGTTTTATTCCTGTTATTACATTACTTTATAAGGCAAAAAAGAATTTTCCAGATGTAGCTAGGTTACTAATCTGTTGACCTTAATGTGAGAAGGTTATCCAGTCTAATCCCATAGACCTTTAAAAATCAGGGAGTTTTCTCTGGTGTTGGCAGAAGGATGAGTTAGGGAGATTAGAATCTGACAATGAATGTGAAAGAAGCTATTGTCAAGATGGAGGAAAACTGAGAGCAAGGAATTGAAAGTGGCCCCTAGAAACTGAGCATGGTCCCTAAGTGACAGCCACCAAGGATGGGGAGACTTCACCTCCATTATCATAGGAACTGAATTCTACCAACAACTTGAATGCATTTAGGAGACATTCTTCCACGAGAGACTCCAAATAAGATTCCAATTATACTGACACCTTGATTTTAGTCTCTGTGAACCTAAATAGAGAACTAAGTTGACAGAGGGAGGCAGGTGCAGGTGAGGTCCCTGGGGAGTGGTGGGGACACCATGCAGAGGGAAGGGGCACACACTGAGGGCAAGTAGGGTGCAGCAAACGTGATGATCAGGACAGGGATATATGACGACACTGACATTTCATCGAGAGCTTGCCTGCACTGAGAAAAACTTGAGTGCAACCCCTGGCTGCCTTTTATTTTCCCCATGAAAGTCTGTGAATAATGAAATGGAAAGTTCTAGAACAAACACTTTTATGTGTGTATACCTTCTCCCACTTATCCTACCTGTGAAGTAGTAATGACCTGATCCTACAATGTTTTAACTCATAAAACACTTTAACTTTTCCAAAGCACTGCTTGCACAAAGATCTTTCATTTCCTGACTGGACATGAGGATGAAGTTTATAGTCTTTTTATTGCTACTACTTTGACATTTTTATATACTTTTCCCACATAGCATCGAACATGTTACCCTCTATAATTGCTTTTATATACTTCTTGACTTAAGGATTGTTTCAAACCATCTTGCTCCTAAATCATTTTTATTTTTAGCCAGTCAAAACAAGGGCTAGTTGGTTTTTAAAAAGGAACCAGTGCTCAAGTTGAAGGTATTGTTTTTTTGCTTCTTTCTTACCTAAAATGATACTGATAGTTTTTACAGAGATGATATAAAAGATATTCTCAGTTTTTATCTTATTTAAGCCTACTTGCTATATGTAATATATATATATATACACACACACATATATAATAACATTTGAAATATATATATATATAGCCTGCTTGATTAGCTTGAGATAACTGCCTGGTACCTTATTTCTTCATTAGTCAATTTTTTTTTCTACCAGGATTTTTCTACTAGGACTGGATAGTGCATCTAATGATGTTATCACTGCTATTATTTTAAGTGATAGTAACATTGACATCATTGAAATATCCTTAGTACACAAAGAATTTTATAGATTCTATTGCATGTCTCAGGTAAACTCACAATCTTATTCAAAAAATATTATTCTATGCCCTATCATTTTAATAGTGAGAAAATAACCCAATTTTGCAAAATATTTTATCTGCAACTTCTCACCTTAGTCATCCATGAAGGCTTTTTTCCATAAGTTATAAAATGAAAGATTCTATCAATCTTCATCTTAATCTACTTTTGTTATAATAAGAACTCTAACTCAGAATAATGGTTATAAGCGTATACTTACTATATGAAGGAATTTAAGTCCTTCATGAAGCACCAGGCACTTAAGCATTGGTATCTCATATGTAGACGCACTTTCTCGATTTCATGTTTTCTAGCCTCAAGAGATCAAATTGGAAAAGAATGGTATGTGAACAAATAAGCTTTGGAGTTATATTCACTATATTGTCAGTGATTATTTACACACTTTTCTTATATACAAATACTTATATTGAAAAATATATATATACAGAGTTTAATAAATAGAACAAGAAAAGTTCTTTAAGAATGTGGGGGGAAGAGGGTTTGGGAGAAGAGAAAAGGGTAAATCTTGCTATAAGGCACATCGTGGGTTATCCTGATTCTGACCATTATTAAAGAGATTTTGGCCATATTAACATTTCTGGACTTCAGTTTTCTCATCTGTAATGGAACAACTTATTATTATTACTTATTGGGAAATTAACAATTATAATTCCTGAAACAAACAAACTGATCAAAAGTATTTTCTTTTGATTTGTTGTCTGTAAGGACTCTAAAATAAAAATTAACACTAAGTTTACTTACAAAAATTCATAGGTCAAAAACACGAGTATTTGTCTGCTTGAGCTGCCATAACAAAATATTGTAGATTGGGTGGCTTAAACCATAGAAATTTACTTTCTTGGAGGCTAGAAGTCTATGATCAAGGTTCGAACCTGGTTGGTTTCTGGTGAAGGCCCCCTTCCTGGCTCGTAGGTAGTCATCTTCTGGCTGTGTCCCCACACAGTGGAGGGAGAGCAGGAGTTTGGCTCATGGCTGTCTCTTTCTCTAGCAGCACTATTTCCAGTTGTCCATGAAGACCCCGCCTTCATGACTTCATCTGAATCTATTACCTCCCAAAGTCCTCATGTCCAAATACTATTCCGAGAGGTGAAGGGCTAGGTTTCACATATAGATATTGGGGGATGTAAATATTTTGTCCCTAATCCCTAACAAGTACTGATTCATAAATCAAGTAAGGTGATAAATGTATGAAGGGAAAGACCACATAAGGAAGCTGCTCCAAAGAAAATTTGATATGATTTATTGACTAGACATAGTGCATTAATATTTCTAAAACCAAACATTAAAAACAATTGATATGCATTTCAATAAGGAATGATTTGATTTGTAAGTAATAGATACCCATCAGATACTATCTTAATCAATGAAAATATCTGCATATTTTATATATCAGTGAATTGGAGGTGGGCAGTTCCAGTTTGACCCGGTGACTTAGTGGCACTAATAGTTCCTCTCACTCACACCAACCTCAGCAGATTCACTTTCATCCTCCAGTTGCCCCCTCAGGGTCACATTGGGATAGAGTCTGGGTGGGATGTCCCAAAACCAACATTTTATGCAAGAAGGAATGGGCGAAAGTAAAGGGCTTTTGCTCCTTTTCTGCCCCTGGGAACAAAAGCTTTCCTGAACTCCCTCTTTGATTCACTAGCTAGTTCTGGATCATGCTTACTTACCCTGCATTGAAAGGGAATCTGAAAAAGCAAATAATCTCACTTTCAGTCTTTATAGTGAACAGATGTTGAGATACTTTTGGAAATGGTTGGACATCTGACCTGTCACCATAGACATGTGGGCTAAAGTAGAGGATTTCTTGAAAGGCCTAAAGTTTGTGGCATTGTGGTTACAATCACATAATTTGATTATGATGGAAGAATTGGGCTATACTGTTCTGTCTTCTAGGCTCATTCTAGGAATAGTAACATGGTTAAGAATGTTTTGTGCAGCAGTACTGGAAAGTGTCCCTGGAAGCTTCTTTTCTGGTCTGGTGTCATCTCCCACTTCTTCTGTACTTTTACAGAACTGCTCAATAGATATTTCTACATATTGGTAATAGTTACCACTGCAAGAAATTCTGGAATCTTTTCCTGGAAAAATAAACCAGAGAAAAGCAGTGACACTTACTATTAAATTACATGACATCTCAAAAGATCTCAGAAGCACATTTCAATTCCTTTCTGACTACCATTATGTAAGAAATGTGATTGTAGAAATCTCTTTCACCAAACATTAGGAGAAAAAAAATCCCACCTTCAGAGCTATAATACTGGAAGGTTATGATTAAAGAAATTACAGATCAGCCTCCTGGGACTAATGACACCTGTGGAACAGAGTAAGTGTGTCAAGGGAACAATGAGATATTTGATTTGTGGGTTTTTGTGTGCTCTGACGTTTTTGTTTCCTGTTGCTTATAATAAACACACATGCCGTTATTTAGCTTTTTGCATTGGTGAGTCCAGAAGCACTGTACTAACATTAGCTTAATAGCTGTGAGACCCTTGAATTGAGAGGCTATTTAAATAAAAGGCAGCCATGAGTTCTCTCCTTTTTAATTCTGAAGGAAGCTCACATATTCTAAGTGAAGTTTGAGTGACAAGAAGGAGTGAGGGCCAGCTCATGACTCTCTCTACTACCACTGCTGTGAACCTGCTTGTCTGTGATGCTGCAAGTGGCTGTTTGTGGGACAGAGTTTTTCTATGTGGGTCTTTATAAATTTTCACAGCCTAAACACAGTTAGCTAATAATACACACAAGCAGCACTTTCTGTCAGGCCCCCTCTCTAGGAAAGCATTACAGCATCTAAACCTGATAAGCTAAATGCAATCATAATACATCTTTAGAAAGTTTAAGATCAGCAGATGCTGGCCTCACAATGTCAGGGTGTGGCGATTAGCCTAACAAGCTGGAGGACTTATTGTCCGATTTTCATGATGGTTCCCAAAACAATTAGTGAAGACAGAAGTCATAGATTTGCAACTGAAAGTGCAGAACTAGAGCTACTTTATAACCTTTGGCAACAACTGAGTAGGTTCTAACATTCCTATCATTCCATAAATAGCCTCAGATTGAGATCATGACGCATACTTGCAAGGCAGTGTTTCTCAAACTTTGACATACAAAAAAATGCAGCAAGACTTGTAAACACACAGATTGCTGGGCCCTACAGCCAGCGTTTCACTTCAGAGGCTTAGGGTGGGCCTGAGAAATCTCATGTCTACCAA